>NW_027456640.1:0-13953 GCF_040206685.1 Ascaphus truei | reverse complement strand
TATTCCATTTAGTTCGTTATCTGTTTCATCTCCCTCCCCCTTCCATCCTAGTTTAAAATCTCCTCCAGCCTTTTTAGCATTCTCCCCCCTAGCACAGAAGATCCCTCTTCATTGAGGTGCAATGCGTCCCTAGAATATAGATGGCACCTCTCAGAAAAGGAGTCCCAGTGCTCTAAAAACCCAAACCCCTCCTTCCTGCACCACTTTCTTAGCCATGCATTATCCTAGAACAGAAACA
Source organism: Ascaphus truei (assembly GCF_040206685.1). Classification (NCBI taxonomy): domain Eukaryota; kingdom Metazoa; phylum Chordata; class Amphibia; order Anura; family Ascaphidae; genus Ascaphus; species Ascaphus truei. The sequence continues at coordinate 13,715 of NW_027456640.1, read as the reverse complement.
AAAAGAGAAACAGCGCAAAAAACCTCATGGTGTAGTATAATAAAATATGGTTGTATTAGTAAAACAGGTGAGTATTGCACGTACATCAAATAACTGTATAATTAGCATGACATGTTAGGGACATGTTACCACTCTGTGCTCTGCAACCGTGGATGTGATTATATCGGTCACCAGGATCAATTCTCCTCCTGCACTTCCGTATGGTGATTGTAGACGGACGTTCACAGAGGTACACAATTGGAGACTTTTATAAGGTGAAATTATAATAAGGCTTTATTGTGCCTTTTCCTTTTCATCAGAAAATCATCCAAACACAGGGGGAAACAGAGCTTCTATTCACTTGGGGGTGGCTCTAGTGAAATCCCATGCAATTCACAAGTCCCTTAGTTAAGCATGTCTCGCAGCCCCAAAACATATAGCATGAAATAAGCAGATATAAGCAGTCTCTTAAGAATAAAAGTCTTATCTGTTAGCTGCTGTAGAGTAAGCTTCTCTGCTCTCCTGGAACCGCACCCATGCGTGCACAGAAAATATCAGCATCCAGGTTTAGAAGATTTATTTGGTGTCTTGCAATCAGCTATGCTGTGCAGAGCTCAAGACCGGTCAGCTCCAGAGATCTGTGTTCTCTTGGTCAGTCTCTCCTGGGAGACTCAAGAACACTGCTCTGTCTCCAAAGTTCAGCCCACAAGTGAGCTAAGGAGTCACTTCCTGTCTCAACAGACAGGCTTTTGTAAGCAATCTAGATCAGGCAGGTGGTGTTTATTAATTGACTACCAGCAGTTAACCACCACACTGCTAGATTAAAGGCACTTTACTTGAACAGGGATTACTCCCCTGTTACAGTGATCTTTACGAGTCCTCTGCTCGAATAGATTGAGACCCTTGGCCACAGGGTACAAACGCGGTCACCACCACCACCACAAAGAGAAGGGCTTTTCCGCCAGTTCCTCGGCATCGGGTCAGGAGAGAACAGCGCAGTACACAGAGAGATCGCGACCCACTGTGCACCTGCCACCCGCTACTGATCACGCAATCTTTTTTAATCCTAAATGTAAGCCTCCATTTGTACTTTTACTATATACCAATATATTTGCCGTCTATATGGTCTGTTTCTCGTCTTTTGGAGACTGTCTGCTGATTGCTGCTGCATATTCCATTGGGAATATCCACCCCTTAAGTTGGATGACTGCTCCTTTTTATTTACTTTTTATACTCTCAGCCTTCCTGTAAATCATAGAAGGATATTTCTGTGTCCTTTTAAGATGGGGTCATGAACCATAACCTGAGCTTCTTTTTGATGGATCCCCACAGGACGGACATCCCTATTACAATGAGAGGAACCTCCTCTTACCCAGTGAGCTGAGGTTCTGGTTATTCTCCATCACATCCTTGTAAGACTCCATGTGTCCTTCTAAATACTCCCATTCCTCCATGGAGAAATAGACAGCAACATCGTCACACTTTATAGGCACCTGAAACACAGAGAATCTCCCACTCAGTATCCAGATATAATAACTGGTCCTGTAAGAATCGTTTACTTAAGGAAATCCAGGTGAGCAAGGGAGAGAGGAAAATACAGATACATGGAGCAAAGTTGGGATGTAATAGAATCTGTTCCAGACACAATGGGACGACCAGGGGGATCCACCAAAAATGTTATTACATCCAACCTTTCACAATATGTCGACACTTTTCTTACACCTCTCACAGCTTTACTTCCTTCTTTTTTACATGACTGTACTGAAGTTTTAAACTCACTCAGTAACATCACTTGGGAAGATCATTTTATTCGGGTAACTTTGGATGTTGCATCTCTTTACACCTGTATTCACCATGCACAGGGGATTGAAGCGGTCACTCATTTTCTGCACCAAGATAACACTCTTTCAATTCTTCAACAATTCATCATTGATAGTATTCTTTTTATATTTCAACACAATTATTTTCTTTTTGAAGGACAATTCTATCTACAGACCACTGGGACGGCCATGGGGACCTGTTTTGCCCCCAATTATGCGGGTTTATTAATGGAGATGTGGGAATTGGAATTCATTTGGTGTCAAAATGAGTTTAGCCGACATTTGATATACTACAAAAGGTATATCGATGACAATGGGCAAGATCTGAACATGATCTGGATAGATTTATCAATCATTTAAACAGTAACACCAAAAACATTGTTCTTAGTGGAGAAAACAGTAACTTCGAGATAAACTTCTTGGATTTAAATCTGAAGATTGTTGATAATGAAATTATTAGTAAACCTTTTTTTTAAAGTGGACGTCAATTCCTACCTTGATTATCGGAGCAATCACTCACGTCATTGGCTCAATAATATACCTTATGGCCAACAATTAAGGGTTCGTAGAAATTGCTCCAGGGTATCGGATTTTAACGAACAATCACAAATAATAGCCAAGAGGTTTATTGACAAAGGATATGATTCTACCTTGATTGACAAATCGATCAAGAAGCGTAGAGAATATCCTAGGGAAGAAGTTTTAATTTCCAAGGCCAAATTTGTTGAAATAGGCAAGGGAGAAATGCACAGTGATACACCTTTGTTACGGGATTTTGTAACCAGGAAATTAGGAAGATACTACAGAAACATTGGGGTTTCCTACGTATGGACCCCCGGTTTACATATTCAGTTAACTCCAAAACCTAAAATAGCTTTAAGGAAAGCCAAGAATTTGAAAAATGTATTGGCGCCGAGTGCTCTCAAGAAAAATGCAATTGTTCAACATCCATGTGGTAGCTTTTTACGGAAACCCAAAGGGAATTTTGTATGTGGCAAGTGTGTGATGTGTCCATATATGTCACGTGACAAAAATATATATGACATTAGAAACAGGGAACATCCCATAAAATCATTGATCAGCTGCCACACACCCTTTGTGGTGTATGTAATTAACTGACAGCGCAATCTTAAGGTATGTGGGGAAAACTATTAGACCAGTTAAAATTCGAATTGATGAACACATTAATCTGATCAAAAATGCTCAAAGTAACCTAGATAAAGGGAGAAAGATTCACAATTTTTCTCAGCATTTTCTGACCCATCACCATGGTAAAAGCAACGGATTACAGTTTAGGGGGGTTGAAGTAGTTGCAAGAGACCCCAGAAGAGGGGATCGAGATTTTAATCTCTTGCAAAGAGAGCCGTTTTGGATTTTTACATTGGGGAGCAAGTCACCAGGCGGGCTCAATGAATTGATAGAATTGGTCCCTTTTCTAAAATAAGATCATAGTTGCCCTTATGTGTGATATTTCCTGATTTCATTTCCAATATCACCAGTGCATTTACACTTTTTTATGTATTTATTTTTTATCTGTGATTTTTTATCTGTATTTTTCATCTGTGTATACTCCTTATTAATTTATTATTTTTTCCTCAATGTACATTTGGCATCGGTGTTTCATTAGTAGGGTTATTAGTATTTATATGTGAGGAGGGTTTATTATTATTTTTTAGATGTTGTCAACTGTTGATTCATGTCATTTTTATTTTGATATTAGTTTGATTAGAATCCTCATTTTAGTTCAAAATCAAGTTTAGTCATTTACAGCAGCATATTATCATGTCTGTATTAGGTTCACTCTATTAGAGCCACAATGTCATTTTAGCATGGCAACATATGTTTAGTCTATAGGTATTTCAAACAGTATATAGGTATTTCAAACAGCACTATATTACTATGTCTGTACTAAACTCATTAGTGCTAATAAGTTTAATTTAGCTTAGTAACACATGTTAAGTTGATACAATTTACAGCCCCGCACGGGTTACTCCTTCCTCACAGTAAGCTGTTATATCAACTTTAGCTTCACCCTGCGACATTACATCTATAGTTCTGTGGGGTTTTGGAGATGGGAACCCCTTTTAGTGCTTGGGCTGTGTGGTTCATCTGAGTCTACTAGGATCCTTTTATTATGTGAATTTATTTTGAGTAAATTTATAAAGTTTTTATCTATTTTGACTGATGTTTTTTTCTCTTTTTGCGCTTTGCTAACACCTCCTCCTCTATTGATCTCTCTGTGGGGGTACCCCAGGGCTCTGTCCTGGGACCCATTCTCTTTTCTCTGTACACACTCTCTCTAGGTGACCTAATCACATCCCTTGGGTTTAAATATCACCTCTATGCTGACGTCACACAAATGTACTTTTCAACCCCTGACCTTACACCTGCTGTAAAGACCAACATTTCTGAATGTCTCTCTGCTATATCATCCTGGATGGCCCTCCACCGCCTTAAACTGAACATGGCTAAAACAGAGCTCCTCATACTTCCTCCCAAACCTGGCCCTTCTACCTCCTTCCACATTACTGTTGGGAGTACCAACATTCACCCAGTAGCCCAAGCACGCTGCCTAGGGGTCACACTCGATTCCGCTCTCACATTCAAAACGTTTCTACAGAAAACCTGTCGCTTTTTCCTCAGTAATATCCCAAAGATACGCCCTTTCCTCTGTTACTCGACTGCTCAAACATTGACTCAGGCCCTCATTCTCTCCCGTCTCGATTACTGTAACCTCCTGCTGTCCGGCCTTCCTACCTCTCACCTGTCTCCCCTACAATCTAAGATACACAGGGGGCACGTCGCTTCACCAAACAAACAACCATGGAACACAAAGGTAAACTACCTGGTGCAAGGGAGAAAATTACAGCATAAACACACACATAATCAGCAAGGATTATATAACGCCCCCTGTAATTGCACTATTTGTAGCTGACATAGTAAGGGAAAATGTCATCTCACAGGAGGCCACTAAATAGCCTATTCCCTAGATAGGGTAAGCCGCAAAGGTCACACTCAAATGAAAATAAAAAAGTTTTAATAAACAATATAAAAACGGACGAGACACCATAAAAATGCATGAAAATTTATTCAGGCTACCCTGAGGAAGATCCTACAAGGACCGAAACGTTGGTCTTGTTTGTGCTGTACCATCTGAATACAGGTTTTTTTGTTGCCATTTATCCTTTTGTGCTGTTCTTTGTCTTCCCTTGCTAGGGGTGACTGCTTTCTCTGTTTATTTCTATAGGACAGGCACCATACAATTTCACTTTGATGGGAGTGCCAGCTGCCCCTCTGTTATATATATATATATATATATATATATATATATATATTGTGACGTCTCAGTCCCAGCGTCGGATCTTTTGTCCAGATCAAAGGCAGGAAACACTGTATTACTCTAAGCAGGGGTTTATTTACAGGGTATAAAGCAGGTACAGGGTTAACTCATAGCACAAAACAGAAATAAAAGACCTAACTCCTTCCAGGAGTACTGACTAATACTGCTTAGTCCCTAACTAGTCGTGGGAGAACTAAACTCTTTTCCCCACTTTACCCAGTGTACCTGCAGCAGGTCTCCTTTCAGATCAGTCTACAGCAGCTTCTCTCACCCTGTCTGTATAACTCTCAACAGTGTGTGTCTGGCAGCATGGGGGGGGGGGGGGGGGAATCTCTGTATCACTTCCTGACTATACAGGCTAGGCTAATTAGCTCATTAACTCACAGCTGCACAGACCTGTCCAGAATAATTAACACTATGAGAGCTGTAAAGTCCCACAACTGCCCCACTCTAGCCCCTAGAGGGCAGCGACGGCACCACAATATATATATAGAATCCAATGCACAGCCGGCACACCATATGCAAGTAAATAAGTTTTGGTGCTTATCCCATAAAGCAATAACAGACCATACGATACCGGTTGCAACACGACATCAAGGGACAGCACGCAGGTAAGTAAATCATAAATTTTCAATATTTGATAGAAGACACAAAAACCGACACCACCTTGAGAAAGGTCCTACTGGGGGACCGAAACGTCGGTTTTTGTGTCTTCTATCAAATATAGAAAATTCATGATTTACTTACCTGCGTGCTGTCCCTTGATGTCGTGTTGCAACCGGTATCGTATGGTCTAATATATATATATATATATATATAGTGTTCGACAAACCTATACATTTGCACGCCCCAGGCGAGTGGATTTAACATCGTGGCGAGCTCCTATTGGCCCAAGCAGCACACGTGTGGTACTCGGTGGCGAGTAGATTTTTTTGTTCGGCGAGTAGATTTTTTGGTGATTTGTCGACCACTGTATATATATATATATATATATATATATAAATATATATATATACACATACATACATACATATATATATATATATATATATATATATATATATACACACACATACATATACAGCAGGTGTGTAGTTTTTAATACCTTTGTGGGATGCTAAAATTTATTTTTGGCAGAGGAAAATATATTTGTCCTGCAGCAGCACTACCATAGAGACTGTGGAATTTGCTCTGCGTACACACTGTTAGGCCTCTATGCAGAGATAACTGGACACTGTGACTTACCAGCACTGGAATATACTTCCCGTCTGATACACGGTCAATATATGTAGCATTATTCTACAAGATTAATACTGTATATGTAGTATTATTCTAACAGATACTGCCTGAGACTACTCTCTCCTTTTCTGCCAGCACCACATTGGTTTATAATAATGATGGTTATTATCAAGTAATATAGGTTCTATCAGTTACTAATTGTCCTGATCCAAGACATTGGGGTTCACCAAGATCTAACCGGACAGAGTATAGAACTATCTACCTAAATTACCTTCCGTCAGGATTCTTTACCGGGCCGCCCCCTGGGGAATTGTAATAATCATGTTTGTATATTTTTAAAATCGTCGCTGTTAAAATTAAATAAAATGTATTTGTTTTGCGCCTATATTAGCATCCCACCAAGTGTGTCAATGTGTAGCAAGAGATACATTATCTCTCCTACGGGATGATACAATATCCCTGACTACGCTAGCCCATTACACAACGAGAATACGAGTGCAGCTAATTTGGGAACTTGTGTAACTTTCTGTTTACATTTCTGTTCTGATATATGGTTATCCCAATGCACCGTTCTTTTAATCCGGATGGATACTAGGTGAGTGTTGCATCATTCCTTTTCTTTGTTCTCCCGTGACATCCCCTGCATCACACTGCCCCCCGCATCACCCTGCCCCCCCGCATCACACTGCCCCCCGCATCACACTGCCCCCCGCATCACACTGTCCCCGCATCACACTGCCCCCCTGCATCACACTGCCCCCTTGCATCACACTGCCCCCCTGCATCACACTGCCCCCCTGCATCACTCCCCCCCGCACCACACTGCCCCCCTGCATCACACTGTTCTCTCCCCATGCATCACACTACTGTCTCCCCCCCTGCCTCACTCTACTCTCTCCCCCTCTACATCACACTACTCTCTCCCCCCATGCATCACACTGTTCTCTCTCCCCCTGCATCACACTACTCTCTCTCCCCCTGCATCACACTACTCTCTCCCCCCCTGCCTCACTCTACTCTCTCCCCCTCTACATCACACTACTCTCTCCCCCCATGCATCACACTGTTCTCTCTCCCCCCTGCATCACATTACTCTCTCTCCCCCTGCATCACACTACTCTCTCCCCTGCATCAAACTATTCTCTCTCCCCCTGCATCACACTGTTCTCTCCCCCCATGCATCACACTGCTCTCTCCCCCCCTGCATCACACTGTTCTCTCTCCCCCCATGCATCACACTGTTCTCTCTCCCCCCTGCATCACACTGTTCTCTCCCCCCCTGCATCACACTGTTCTCTCTCCCCCCTGCATCACACTGTTCTCTCTCCCCCCTGCATCACACTGTTCTCTCTCCCCCCCTGCATCACACGGTTCTCTCTCCCCCTGCATCACACTGTTCTCTCTCTCCCCCCTGCATCACACTGTTCTCTCCCCCCTGCATCACACTGTTCTCTCCCCCTGCATCACACTGTTCTCTCCCTCCTGCATCACACTGTTCTCTCCCCCTGCATCACACTGTTCCCCCCCCCCCCCTGCATCACACTGTTCTCTCCCCCCCTGCATCACACTGTTCTCTCCCCCCCTGCATCACACTGTTCTCTCTCCCCTGCATCACACTGTTCTCTCTCCCCTGCATCACACTGTTCTCTCCCCCCTGCATCACACTGTTTTCTCCCCCTGCATCACACCGTTCTCTCTCCCCCTGCATCACACCGTTCTCTCTCTCCCCCCCATCACACTGTTCTCTCTCCCCCTGCCTCACACTGTGTTCTCTCCCCCCCTGCCTCACACTGTTCTCTCTCCCCCTGCCTCACACTGTTTTCTCTCTCCCCTGCATCACACTGTTCTCTCTCCCCCTGCCTCATACTGTTCTCCCCCCCCCCCCTGCATCTCACTGTTCTCTCCCCCCTGCATCACACTGTTCTCTCTCCCCTGCATCACACTGTTCTCTCTCCCCCTGCATCACACTGTTCTCTCTCCCCCTGCATCACACTGTTCTCTCCCCCCCTGCATCACACTGTTCTCTCCCCCCTGCATCACACTGTTCTCTCTCCCCCTGCATCACACTGTTCTCTCCCCCCCTGCATCACACTGTTCTCTCCCCCCCTGCATCACACTGTTCTCTCCCCCCCTGCATCACACTGTTCTCTCCCCCTGCATCACACTGTTCTCTCCCCCCCTGCATCACACTGTTCTCTCCCCCTGCATCACACTGCATCTTATTACTTTCTCCCTGGGCCTGCACTCTATAATAAAGGAAAAAGCAGCATGTAAATCCGGAAGTGACGTTCCGCCATTTCCGGTTCCTCTCACTGCTCTCCGCATTCCCTATTCAGACGGAGCATGTGCCTCTCCCCCAGCGCGTGCAGTCTCTCCCCCAGCGCGTGCCGCCTCTCCCCCAGCGCGTGCAGTCTCTCCCCCGGCGCGTGCCGTCTCTCCCCCGGCGCGTGCCGCCTCTCCCCCGGCGCGTGCAGGACTCACGGGTCACCGCCTCCTCTCCTCCATCTCACTGCGGGTCACCTCCTCCCTTTAGCATCTCACCGCTCCGGCGGGTGCAGGACCCGTGTCTCACCGCTCCCCTCCTTCATTCCGGCGCAGCGGCCTGTCCCCGGGTGCGGGGCAGGCGGTGGAACGCAGGGCTTGCGTGTCACAGGGCAGGCGGTGGAACGCAACGTCACGAGACGTCTTGGCTGATGTAAAAAAAGGTAAAAGCTACCCTCCTCCCCCCTGCATCTCACTGCTCTCCCCCTCCTCCCCCCCTGCATCTCACTGCTCTCCCCCTCCTCCCCCCCTGCATCTCACTGCTCTCCCCCTCCTCCCCCCCTGCATCTCGCTGCTCTCCCCCTCCTCCCCCCTGCATCTCACTGCTCTCCCCCTCCTCCCCCCCTGCATCTCACTGCTCTCCCCCTCCTCCCCCCCTGCATCTCGCTGCTCTCCCCCTCCTCCCCCCTGCATCTCGCTGCTCTCCCCCTCCTCCCCCCTGCATCTCACTGCTCTCCCCCTCCTCCCCCCTGCATCTCACTGCTCTCCCCCTCCTCCCCCCCTGCATCTCACTGCTCTCCCCCTCCTCCACCCTGCATCTCACTGCTCTCCCCCTCCTCCCCCCCTGCATCTCGCTGCTCTCCCCCTCCTCCCCCCTGCATCTCGCTGCTCTCCCCCTCCTCCCCCCTGCATCTCGCTGCTCTCCCCCTCCTCCCCCCCTGCATCTCACTGCTCTCCCCCTCCTCCCCCCCTGCATCTCACTGCTCTCCCCCTCCTCCCCCCCTGCATCTCACTGCTCTCCCCCTCCTCCACCCTGCATCTCACTGCTCTCCCCCCTCCTCCCCCCCTGCATCTCACTGCTCTCCCCCTCCTCCCCCCCTGCATCTCACTGCTCTCCCCCTCCTCCCCCCCTGCATCTCACTGCTCTCCCCCTCCTCCCCCCTGCATCTCACTGCTCTCCCCCTCCACCCCCCTGCATCTCGCTGCTCTCCCCCTACTCCCCCCCTGCATCTCGCTGCTCTCCCCCTCCTCCCCCCTGCATCTCGCTGCTCTCCCCCTCCTCCCCCCCTGCATCTCGCTGCTCTCCCCCTCCTCCCCCCCTGCATCTCGCTGCTCTCCCCCTCCTCCCCCCCTGCATCTCGCTGCTCTCCCCCTCCTCCCCCCCTGCATCTCGCTGCTCTCCCCCTCCTCCCCCCCTGCATCTCGCTGCTCTCCCCCTCCTCCCCCCCTGCATCTCGCTGCTCTCCCCCTCCTCCCCCCCTGCATCTCGCTGCTCTCCCCCTCCTCCCCCCCTGCATCTCGCTGCTCTCCCCCTCCTCCCCCCCTGCATCTCGCTGCTCTCCCCCTCCTCCCCCCCTGCATCTCGCTGCTCTCCCCCTCCTCCCTCCTGCATCTCGCTGCTCTCCCTCTCCTCCCCCCCTGCATCTCGCTGCTCTCCCTCTCCTCCCCCCTGCATCTCGCTGCTCTCCCCCTCCTCTCCCCCTGCATCTCGCTGCTCTCCCCCTCCTCCCCCCCTGCATCTCGCTGCTCTCCCCCTCCTCTCCCCTGCATCTCGCTGCTCTCCCCCTCCTCCCCCCCTGCATCTCGCTGCTCTCCCCCTCCTCCCCCCCTGCATCTCGCTGCTCTCCCCCTCCTCCCCCCCTGCATCTCGCTGCTCTCCCCCTCCTCCCCCCCTGCATCTCGCTGCTCTCCCCCTCCTCCCCCCCTGCATCTCGCTGCTCTCCCCCTCCTCCCCCCCTGCATCTCGCTGCTCTCCCCCTCCTCCCCCCCTGCATCTCGCTGCTCTCCCCCTCCTCCCCCCCTGCATCTCGCTGCTCTCCCCCTCCTCCCCCCCTGCATCTCGCTGCTCTCCCCCTCCTCCCCCCCTGCATCTCGCTGCTCTCCCCCTCCTCCCCCCCTGCACCTCGCTGCTCTCCCCCTCCTCCCCCCCTGCATCTCGCTGCTCTCCCCCTCCACCCCCCCTGCATCTCGCTGCTCTCCCCCTACTCCCCCCCTGCATCTCGCTGCTCTCCCCCTCCACCCTCCTGCATCTCGCTGCTCTCCCCCTCCACCCTCCTGCATCTCGCTGCTCTCCCCCTCCACCCCCCTGCATCTCGCTGCTCTCCCCCTCCTCCCTCCTGCATCTCGCTGCTCTCCCTCTCCTCCCCCCCTGCATCTCGCTGCTCTCCCCCTCCTCCCCCCCTGCATCTCGCTGCTCTCCCCCTCCTCCCCCCTGCATCTCGCTGCTCTCCCTCTCCTCCCCCCCTGCATCTCGCTGCTCTCCCCCTCCACCCCCCCTGCATCTCGCTGCTCTCCCCCTACTCCCCCCCTGCATCTCGCTGCTCTCCCCCTCCTCCCCCCTGCATCTCGCTGCTCTCCCCCTCCACCCCCCCTGCATCTCGCTGCTCTCCCCCTCCTCCCCCCTGCATCTCGCTGCTCTCCCCCTCCTCCCCCCTGCATCTCGCTGCTCTCCCTCTCCTCCCCCCCTGCATCTCGCTGCTCTCCCTCTCCTCCCCCCCTGCATCTCGCTGCTCTCCCTCTCCTCCCCCCCTGCATCTCGCTGCTCTCTCCCTCCTCCCCCCCTGCATCTCGCTGCTCTCTCCCTCCTCCCCCCCTGCATCTCGCTGCTCTCTCCCTCCTCCCTCCCTGCATCTCGCTGCTCTCCCCCTCCTCCCCTGCATCTCGCTGCTCTCCCCCTCCTCCCCCCTGCATCTCGCTGCTCTCCCCCTCCTCCCCCCTGCATCTCGCTGCTCTCCCTCTCCTCCCCCCCTGCATCTCGCTGCTCTCCCTCTCCTCCCCCCCTGCATCTCGCTGCTCTCCCCCTCCTCCCTCCCTGCATCTCGCTGCTCTCCCCCTCCTCCCCCCTGCATCTCGCTGCTCTCCCTCTCCTCCCCCCCTGCATCTCGCTGCTCTCCCTCTCCTCCCCCCCTGCATCTCGCTGCTCTCCCTCTCCTCCCCCCCTGCATCTCGCTGCTCTCCCTCTCCTCCCCCCCTGCATCTCGCTGCTCTCCCTCTCCTCCCCCCCTGCATCTCGCTGCTCTCCCCCTCCTCCCCCCCTGCATCTCGCTGCTCTCCCCCTCCTCCCCCCCTCATCTCGCTGCTCTCCCCCTCCTCCCCCCCTGCATCTCGCTGCTCTCCCCCTCCTCCTCCCCTCCCCCCTGCATCTCGCTGCTCCCTCCCTCCCTGCATCTCGCTGCTCTCCCTCTCCTCCCCCCCTGCATCTCGCTGCTCTCCCTCTCCTCCCCCCCTGCATCTCGCTGCTCTCCCTCTCCTCCCCCCTGCATCTCGCTGCTCTCCCTCTCCTCCCCCCCTGCATCTCGCTGCTCTCCCTCTCCTCCCCCCCCTGCATCTCGCTGCTCTCCCTCTCCTCCCCCCCTGCATCTCGCTGCTCTCCCTCTCCTCCCCCCCCTGCATCTCGCTGCTCTCCCCCTCCTCCCCCCTGCATCTCGCTGCTCTCCCCCTCCTCCCCCCCTGCATCTCGCTGCTCTCCCCCTCCTCTCCCCTGCATCTCGCTGCTCTCCCCCTCCTCCCCCCCTGCATCTCGCTGCTCTCCCCCTCCTCCCCCCCTGCATCTCGCTGCTCTCCCCCTCCTCCCCCCCTGTATCTCGCTGCTCTCCCCCTCCTCCCCCCCTGCATCTCGCTGCTCTCCCCCTCCTCCTCCCTGCATCTCGCTGCTCTCCCCCTCCTCCCCCCCTGCATCTCGCTGCTCTCCCCCTCCTCCCCCCCCTCATCTCGCTGCTCTCCCCCTCCTCCCCCCCTGCATCTCGCTGCTCTCCCCCTCCTCCCCCCCCTCCTCCTCCCCTGCATCTCGCTGCTCTCCGCCTCCTCCCCCCCTGCATCTCGCTGCTCTCCGCCTCCTCCCCCCTGCATCTCGCTGCTCTCCCCAGATGATCAATCACGGAGGGCGAGCGGGTGGCCTCCTCTGCTTATACATTTATTTATTTTTTAATCATTTATCCGCACCCCGCACCCCGCTCTCCCCGCGTTACACTGTTTGGTAATTATTCCATTATTTGAAATTGAAAGATCGTATTCTTAATTTTAGGTGTCTGCTTGCTCCCCTCTGCCACCTGCCCTCCTTGCGTCTGTAAGAAAGTGCTGCATACTGTATACTAGCGTTACACCGGTTGGCAATTATTCTATCATTTGAAAGATCTTCTTCTTAATTTTAGGCGTTAAGGATGAGCATCAAGGAGAAACCCGTAGAAACGTCACTCGACGTGTGTTCCGGAGAGGAAAACAAGGAGAAGACGCCCACTGTAAACCATACAGAGAATTCAGATAACCCGCCTCAAGATAACCCACCTCAAGATAACCCGCCTCAAGATAATCCTCCTCAAAATGAGCGTCCGATGGCAATAAAGTTAGTTCATAAAAGAAGAAATTTTCAAGTCAGTTGGCTCAAAGAATTTAATTGGTTAACATATGACAGTGATTCTGCCGTGGCATCGTGTCAAATCTGTTCCGAGTTCTGTCGTTCGGGTGACTGCGTTCAAAATAAACCAATTAGACAACATTTCAAATCACCGTTTAAAATTGAAACTTTCAAATTGCATGGAAAGTCTGTCCAACATGGCAAGTGTGCCGAAAGTTTGAGAGTGCAACTGAATCCAGAAACGCCACCGGAGGAGCCATGGAAAAAGAAGATGGAAAAGGAAATGTTTCAGCAAATGTGTGTGGTCTTCAATACAGCTTATTATATTGCTAAAAACAATAAGCCGTTCAGCGACATGAAAGAACTGTTAAATTACGCACGCAAGCTGGGCGTGGGCGTCCCTGAGCAATATGGCAACGACAAGCGGTGCGCCGAATTCATCAAATTCATCGCTGAAAAGATAAGAAATGACGTTGTTGCTGAGATTAAAAGTAGCCCGTTC
>NW_027456639.1:0-13994 GCF_040206685.1 Ascaphus truei | reverse complement strand
GGTCCAAAAATCTAAAGGCAGACGCACTCTCTCGTCAATTCCTAAGCGAGGACAAAGCCGAGGCCAGAGCAGAAACCATACTTCCGTCCAAGTACATTATATCTGCCAACACCTTTGACGTTTTGGATAAAATTCTCGTGGATCAGTTCAAGGTTTCGGAGGGTCTGGAGGTCCTGGACGGTTGTCTCTTCGCTTCTCCCAAATACCGGAGGAAGATTCTAGAATGGGGTCACTCATCGAAGACTGCGGGACATCCTGGCACCAAAAGAACTACGGACCTCATAGAATGGACCTTTTGGGGGCCCAACATGCGCAGGGACATTAGCGACTTCATCAAGGCTTGCACCATTTGCGCCCGGAACAAGGTTTCCCGCTGTAAACCCCAAGGTCTCCTACAGCCACTTCCCATCCCTGACCGCCCATGGAACCATTTATCGATGGACTTTATTGTAGAGCTTCCTTTCTCCAAGAGCATGAATACCATATTGGTCATTAATGACCACTTCTACAAACAGGCACATGTTGTTCCGCTCTGTGGTCTCCCCGATTCTCCTACACTCGCGGACATCTTCACCAGGGAGATCTTCCATCCCTTGACCATTGTCTCCGACAGAGGCTCCCAGTTTGTCTCCAGATTCTGGCGGGCCTTCTCAAGGAGACTGGGCATATCCTTGCACTTCTCTTCGAAATATCACCCCCAGATGAATGGGCAAACGGAGAGGACCAACCAGTCCCTAGAGCAGTATCTGCGCTGCTTTGTCTCGGAGACACAAGACGATTGGGCAGATCTTCTTCCTTGGGCAGAATTCACCCACAATTCCCTGCGGAATGAGTGTACACAACTCTCCTTTCTTCGCAAACTACAGGTTCCATCCAGCACGTCTGCCCATCACGTGCTCTTCCTCGGGGGTTCTGGCAGCAGATAACCTGGTCCAGACCTTGCAGTCCTCTTGGACCAAAATTCAGGACAATTTAAAGAGAGCGGCGTCCAGGCAGAAGGCTCAAGCAGATCGCCACCACCGGGAGATTCTAGAGTTCAGTCCAGGAGACAAGGTGTGGCTCTCCTCCAAAAACATACGTTTGAAGACTCCTACTCCCAAGCTCGCACCAATATTTTTGGGTCCCTTTCAAGTTCTGGAGAGAATAAACCCGGTGGCATATCGTCTAAAACTCCCAGCATCTATGACAATACCTTCTGTGTTTCACGTTTCCTTGTTGAAACCTGCCTATCACAGCTCCCGGTTTCCGGATCGTGTTCCCACACCACCTCCTCCTCGTCTTGTACAGTGACAACAGGAGTTTGAGATCCAGGCCATCATCGACTCCCAAATTTCCAGAAGGACCACTCAGTACCTCATCCATTGGGAGGGATATGGTCCAGAGAAGCGTTCTTGGGTCTCACACCACCAGATCCATGCTCCTGAACTCATCAGGAGGTTCCACCAGAAATATCCTCTGAAACCCTACTGGAATCGCCCGGAGGTCTCTCTTGAAGAGGGGGGAGGGGTACTGTCACGACTCGCGTGCCCGCACTTACCTCCATTCCGTCCCGACACCTGCTGGCAACCTTTCGCACTGTCCTCCTCCGTCACGCGCCTCTCCCCGCACGCACAGAGTGCTCACCACGGGAGCGTCGGTCCCTGCTGATGCGCTGCGCAGGCGCAGACCCCGCATCGCGGGATTGGAGGGCAGAGGCGAGACGCGGCACAGGCGTGTGACGCAAGCACATGCGCAACGTCCCCAGGCGACGAGTCAAGAGGAACTCATTAGTTCCAGTAGTGCCAGCTGTCTCTTCCCTTCCAGCCTATCCCTGGCCCCCGCGGGGGTTACGCCTCCGCTCCACCCCCTGGGGTGATTGGTCCTTGCGTGCTACTTATGCTCAGCTGTGCCACTAGCACTTCGGCTGAGCATAGACCCACGTTACCTGGTGTTTCCTCTGCCTTCCTTGTCTTGTTACCTTGTCCTAGTTCTGCTTACCTGTGTACCGACTCTGCCTGCCTTTGGAACCCTCGCTCTCTGGAACCCCGACCTTGGCTTGAGCTTTGACCATCCGTATCTCTCCTGCCCTGACCTCTGGCTCTGGACTCCGACCATCCGCTCTTCTCCAGTTCTGACTTTGGTAATAGTACCTCACACGCTCTGGACCTCCCCCGCATTGGATCCGGCAAGTATATGTTTACTCTGATTTCTCCTGTCCCAGACTCGGCCAGCAAGACCACTCTACATTCCTGACGGGGTCCCTGTGTCTGTGGCTGGTGGCTACTATTCCCATCTCAGCAAAGGGGTCTCGTCTTGTTTGTGGCGAGCACTGCGTAACAATTGTATTGTATTGTATATCTTTATTTATATAACGCCATTAATGTACATAGCGCTTCACAGTAGTAATACACGTGGTAATCAAATAAATAACAGATAATATAAATAACAGATCATGGGAATAAGTGCTTCAGACATAAAAGTAACATTAAGGAAGAGGAGTCCCTGCTCCGAGGAGCTTACAGTCTAATTGGTAGGCAGGGAGAATGTACAGAGACTGTAGGAAGTTCTGGTAAGTACGTCTGCAGGGGGCTAAGCTTTATATCATGTGTCAAGTATTATCCACAGTGCTATTCATATGCTTCTTTAAGCAACTCTGTCTTAAGGTGGGTCTTAAAGGTGGATAGAGTGGGTGCTAGTCGGGTATTGAGGGAAAGGGAATTCCAGAGGTGCGGGGCAGTCAGTGAAAAAGGTTTAAGGCGGGAGAGGGCTTTAGATACAAAGGGGGTAGAAAGAAGACATCCTTGAGAAGAACGCAAGAGTCGGGATGGTGCATAACGAGAAATTAGGGCTGAGATGTAAGGCGGGGCAGAAGAGTGTAAAGCTTTAAAAGTGAGGAGGAGGATCGGGTGCGAGATGCAGGATTTGATCGGAAGCCAGAAGAGGGATTTCAGGAGGGGAGACGCGGAGACAGATTTAGGAAAGAGCAGAGCGATTCTGGCAACAGCGTTTAGGATAGATAGACAGGTGAGAGGCAGGAAGGCCGGACAGCAGGAGGTTACAGTAATCAAGACGGGAGAGAATGAGGGCCTGAGTCAGAGTTTTATCAGTCGAGCAACAGAGGAACGAGCGTATCTTAGTGATATTGCGGAGGAAAAAGCGACAGGTTTTATATATGTTCTGAATGTGAGAGGAGAATGTGAGAGAGGAGTCCAGTGTGATTCCTAAGCAGCGTGCTTGGGCTACTGGGGGAATGATCGTACTTCCAACAGTAATGTGGAAGGAGGTAGTAGGGCCAGGTTTGGGAGGAAGTATGAGGAGCTCTGTTTTAGCCATGTTGAGTTTAAGGCTGCAGAGGGCCATCCAGGATGATATAGCAGAGAGACATTCAGAAACTTTGGTTTGTACAGCAGGTGTAATGTCGGGTGTTGAAAACTAAATTTGTGTGTCATCAGCGTAGAGGTGATATTTAAACCCAAGAGATGTTATTAGGTCACCCAGAGAGTGTGTGTACAGAGAAAAGAGAAGAGGTCCCAGGACAGAGCCCTGGGGTACCCCCACAGAGAGATCAATAGAGGAGGAGGTGGTGTTAGCAGAAGAGACACTGAAAGTACGATGGGAGAGATAAGAAGAGATCTAGGATAGAGCTTTGTTCCGAATACCAAGAGTATGGAGAATGTGAAGGAGAAGAGGGTGGTCCACGGTGTCAAATGCTGCGGAGAGGTTGAGTAATATGAGCAAAGTGTAATGACCTCTGTCTTTGGCAGCATGGAGGTCATCAGTTATTTTAGTGAGGGCTGTTTCCGTGGAGTGAGCAGTGCGGAAGCCAGATTGTAGAGGGTCTAGGAGAGAATATGTGTTGAGAAAATGAAGCAAGCGAGAGAATACAAGACGTTCAAGGAGTTTAGAGGCAAAAGGCAGGATGGAGACAGGTCGATAGTTAGAAAGACAGGTAGGGTCAAGCTTGCTGTTTTTGAGTAATGGTATAACTGTTGCATGTTTGAAGGAGGAGGGAAAGGTACCAGAGTAGAGGGAGGAGTTAAAATGTGTGTGAGCGTAGGGATTATAGTAGGACCAAGAGGTTTTATGAGATGGGAGGGAATGGGGTCAAGAGAGCAAGTGGTAGAGGGAGAAGAGGAGATCAACAGTGACACATTCTCCTCTGAGACAGTGGAAAAAGAGTTAAGGAAGGCAGGAGGAGAGTTAGGAAGAGGTGTAGGATGGGAGGAAGAAACAGATGGGATGTTCTGACGTATGGATTCCACCTTTTCCTTAAAATAGTCAGCAAAGTCCTGAGCAGAGATGGAGGAAGAAGAGGCAGCTGAGGGTGGTTTGAGTAGAGCATAAAAGACAGAGAAGAGTCGGCGTGGGTTTGACTTGTGCGTGTTGATTAGTGAAGAAAAGTAGGCTTGTTTAGCTTGCGAGAGGGCAGAGTTGAGACAGGATTGCATAAATTTGTAGTGAAGGAAGTCTGCGAGAGT
This sequence comes from Ascaphus truei, assembly GCF_040206685.1. Taxonomy (NCBI): domain Eukaryota; kingdom Metazoa; phylum Chordata; class Amphibia; order Anura; family Ascaphidae; genus Ascaphus; species Ascaphus truei. Next base: position 9,537 of record NW_027456639.1, on the reverse strand, counting down.
ATGAGATTTCCTCCAGAGGCATTCAGAGGAACGAGCGGAGGAATGTAGCATGTGCGTGTGGGAATTTAGCCAGGGTCTGGGGTTAGAAGGCCGAGGACGGCAAAGAGAAAGTGGGCATGCAGATCAAGAGAGGAGGATAAGGCAGAGTTGTAGTTCCTGACCAGGTTGTCAGGGTCTGTAGCAGAGTTGGAAGAGGAGAGGGAGTAGCGTAAAGTGGACTCAAAGTCAGGTAGGTGAATAGAGCGCAGGTTTCTGCAGAACCGGGGGGTAGATGGAGTTGGAGAAGGGGAGAAGCGAGATAGAGAGAATGAGATGAGGTGATGGTCAGAGAGAGGAAAGGGGGAAATGGAGAAATCGGAGAGAGAAGTTTTTAGTGAAAACCAGGTCGAGGTAGTGGCCATCCTTGTGGGTGCTGGCTGCAGTCCACTGTTGAAGGCCAAAAGAAGAGGTTAGAGAGAAAAAGCGGGAAGCCCAAGGGAAAGAGGGGTCATCAATGTGGCAATTGAAGTCCCCAAGGAGAAGAACAGGGGAGTCTGAGGAGAGAAAGAAAGAGAGCCATGATTCAAAGTGAGAGAGAAAGGCAGAAGGGGAATGAGTAGAAGAAGGTGGGCGATAGATGACTGCCACATGCACAGGGAGAGGAGAGAAGATCTGGACAGTGTGAGCCTCAAAGGAGGGAAAAGCAAGAGAGGGAGGAATAGGAAGGGTTTGGTAACGGCAGAGAGAGGAGAGCAGGAGCCCCACACCTCCACCCCTGCCATCAGGGCGCGGAGTGTGGGAGAAAATAAGGCCACCATAAGAGAGGGCAGCTTCCAGAGCAGAGTCAGACTGAGTGAGCCAGGTCTCAGTTATAGCAAATAGGAGCAGACAGTGAGAGAGGAAGAAGTCATGCACAGAGAGGAACTTATTAGAAACGGAGCGGGCATTCCAAAGAGCACAGAAAAAAGGGAGAGAAGAGGGAGGGTGGCAAGATGGGTATGAGATTGGAGGGGTTGACACCAGGAGTAGAGGTTTCATTTGGCAGGCGAGGACGAGAGCATGTAGGAATAAGGCAGTGACCAGGATTGGGAGGGATATCCCCAAAAGCAAGGAGGAGAAGCATGGATAGAAAGAGAATGTGTAAGGATGATTTGTAGGGGTTTGATTTAGTGCAGGCAATATAGCTATGCAGTGTCAGAGGGCGCAGGTAAGAAAGGAGTTCATGTGAACTCAGAAGTGGTGAAGAAAGGAGAGATGGAGATATATGAATAGAGTTAGAGACAAAATGAGCCTGGTAGAAGGAAGTGTATAATTTGAGAAGAAGTGAGGCCACAGCAAAAAAAAATGGTAAAGGCAGCATCACGGCAATAGTTAAGTTCTGGGAAGTGCAGTTTGGGATAGATGCTATCCTCCTTTCCAGCGTTGGTCAAATACAGGAATCCGGGCCAATAGGTGTTGTCCACTTCTTCTTCACTTCTTTTGAACTTCCTTTAAAACTTCAGTTGTCCTGTCCTGCCACTTACAATGTGCCACTTGGACATGTTACTATGTGTACACTTGGCCCCGCTTACATTATATGGATCAATGTATGCTTCGTCTTTCCTCAAACCATATTGTACTGTACTACGAAATATATGGTACATTATAATAATAATGTATAGCGTTAGCAGAGCAGTGGCTTGGAGTAAACAAGATAAGTGTAATCAAATTTAACATTTACTGCCATTATTTTGGTCCGTTTTTCATGAGGCTGTGAAACAGGTTTGATTTAAGTTAAACCTAGCCTGATTAAAAAAAAACCATAAAATATAGCAATATTAGGTTACATAATTGAGCTCAGTATATTGTCGATAAAAGCGTCTCACAAAATCAGCTCTCACAGATTTGCGGTCGGTCTCACTCATTTTTCGCATCTTCAGTCTCAACAGCTTTGATGGAGTCTCACTGAAAAATATCACTACGTTTCCATTTAAAAGCCGTCTTTTGGACAAGTACTCCAAAATCCCACTGGTTTGGGGTCCTTGGAGGTTGATAGATCTGTGAAAACCTCTGGGGATGTTACAGAACAAAGTACAGCTAAACCCCGTTATAACGCGATTCGGTTATAACGCGGTTTTCCCATGGCTCCCGTTTAAAAAAAAAAAAAAATTTTTTTTTTGCACACTGCACACACTGCACACACTGCACACACTCACTGCACACACACTGCTCATTGCTCACACTGCACACACACTGCACACTCTGACACACTGCACACACACTGCACACTGCTCACACTGCACACACTGACACACTACACACACACTGCACACACACTGCACACACACTGCACACACAATGCACACTGCACACACACTGCTCATTGCACACACTGACACACTGCACACACACTGCACACACACTGCACACTGCACACACACTGCTCATTGCTCACACTGCACACACACTGCTCACACTGACACACACTGCACACTGCACACTGCACACACACTGCTCATTGCTCACACTGCACACACTGACACACTGCTCATTGCTCACACTGCACACACTGACACACTGCTCATTGCACACTGCACACACACTGCTCACACTGACACACACACACACACACACACACACACACACACACACACACACACACACACACACACACACACACACACACACACACACACACACACACACACACACACACACACACACTACACTTATACATAAATCAGCCTTACCTTACCTTGGGGATGATTTTTGAGGCATGTGGCTGCAGGGTGGGGGTGGTGCTGCGGTGGAGGGGGATGATGGCTGCTGCGGGGGCCCCCGATGCTGCGGGGGCTGGTGGGATGGCCCGGTGCAGCGCGGGGGGGCATGGGGGGGGGGAGGGCAGGACGACCCTGCGCTACGGCAGGGCCAGGGGGCCCTGTATTGCGGCGCGAGGGCCCTGTGCTGCGGCGGGGGGAGCCGGACCGGAGGGGAATCCCCCCTCCCATCTCCTGTCACGCGGTGGCAGGGGGAGCCGGACCGGAGGGGAATCCCCCCTCCCATCTCCTGTCACGCGGTGGCAGGGGGAGCCGGACCGGAGGGGAATCCCCCCTCCCATCTCCTGTCACGCGGTGGCAGGGGGAGCCGGAACCGGAGGGGAATCCCCCCTCCCATCTCCTGTCACGTGGTGGCAGGGGGAGCCGGACCGGAGGGGAATCCCCCCTCCCATCTCCTGTCACGCGGTGGCAGGGGGAAGCCGGGACCGCGGGTAAAAACACTGATGCGGCGGCCATTTTTTTTTTTTAAATTAGCGCGTCCCCGTTAGTAACGCGGTGGTCTCGGGGTGGACCCCGAGGACCGCGTTATAACGGGGTTTAGCTGTATCTATTTACAAATTTTCCGTTGTCATCTTTTGAAAGTATCCATAGTTAAATGCATTAACCTTTCATTATATTTTTTTATATTTGATGTATACACTTAAAGATCACTACCACTCTGCACAATAGTAAGGGTCAGCTTAATATATAGATCTATTGTACACTTTCAGCATGTTTCTGGGTGGCTTTTCTCAGGTGCAATGATAATAGCTATGAGCTCCACACTCTTTTATCTGCTCAAAATCTTCAGAATATCACAGAAACAGACCAAAAAGTCAGTATGGAGGAAATTAGAGCTACAGCAATATAAACATATTGATTTTTTTAAGGAAAGGCTTGCATCTTGTACATTCTGACTTGTGCCTGTTGCTGTACACCAACTATATGATTGTTAGAGGAGATATATATATATATATATATATATATATATATATATATATATATATATATAGTGTTCGACAAATCACCCAAAAATCTACTCGCCCAGCCAAAAAATCTTCTCGCCACCTAGACCCGCCCCCAACCCCACCCTCAACCCCACTTTAAAATAAAATATATAAATAAAATACATTTAATAAATTCCTAGTCAGAACAACATTAGTTTTTGACATAAATGTATTTATTGTATTACATTATACTACAATTAGTCCTTGTTACGTGTGTGTGTGTGTGTGTGTGTGTGTGTGTGTAAATGTTGGATCTAGAAATAAAAGCCAGATGTGAATGACTAGTTTCCTGAACCCCTTAACCAGTGTCTGGACGTCCCCACTTCAAAATATCTAAAGCAGCAATCCTGCCTCGGATCTTACCTGTTCAGCAGTCCCTCAATGTCCAGGTTCCTTCATTCCAGCAATCTTATACATTGGAGGGGAGGTGTTCCTTACCTGCCTTCTGGGTTAGGGGGGATTCCGATGTTTCCTGTGTGAAGCTTGAGTCAGATCTGGAAGAAAGCAGTATAAGTTATTTCGGTGTAGTATAGGGCAGTTAAGATATACAGGGTAAATAAGATATCCAGATCCAGAGTGAGAGACAGAAAGAGTGTGGGGGAGAGAGACAGAGAGAGTGTGGGGGAGAGAGAGAGAGAGAGTGTGGGGAGAGAGAGAGAGAGAGTGTGGGGGAGAGAGAGAGAGAGTGTGGGGGAGAGAGACAGAGAGAGTGTGGGGGAGAGAGACAGAGAGAGTGTGGGGGAGAGAGACAGAGAGAGTGTGGGGGAGAGAGACAGAGAGAGTGTGGGGGAGAGAGACAGAGAGCGTGTGGGGGAGAGAGACAGAGAGAGTGTGGGGGAGAGAGACAGAGAGCGTGTGGGGGAGAGAGACAAAGAGAGTGTGGGAGAGAGAGAGAGTGTGGGAGAGAGAGAGAGTGTGGGAGAGAGAGAGAAAGTGTGGGAGAGAGAGAGTGTGGGAGAGAGAGAGAGTGTGTGGGAGAGAGAGAGAGTGTGTGGGAGAGAGAGAGAGTGTGTGGGAGAGAGAGTGGGAGAGAGAGAGAGTGTGGGAGAGAGAGAGAGAGAGAGTGTGGGAGTTTAAGGAATCCACACCTCAGTTTACTGCTTACCTTGCCTCACAGACCTGCGCAGTCCTTGAACACCCCCTCTGGTATCTACTGCAGCTGTGCAAGCTATCACTGCAACCTAGCCTTGTACTCACTCATTGGAGCAGTGCCTTCACACCCTCCTCTGGGGATTGTCCCGCTGGCCTTTAAGTACTGCATCCCCACAATCCTTCTCTGCCGAGCATAGTCCTTCCTGGATGTCACCGAGTGTTCTGCCACAAGCCCCTGGCTTGTTATCTCGTTACTACTCTGTTTTGTCCTAGTTCCTGTCTCCTGTGCTGAAGCGGAGTACTCTCCTTGTTGACTTCAGCTCCTTGTTTCCTGAGACCTGCTGCTAGTGTCACGCAGCGGTCTGTTCCTGTCTCCTGTGCTGAAGCGGAGGTTTCCCCAGTGTTGTCTTCAGCTCCCTGGTTCCTGGGGCCTGCTGCTCATTCTCTATTGCAGAGGCCATGTCCTGGTTCCTGCACTGAAGTGGAGGATTCTCCAGCCCGCTCAGGACTCTTGCGCTGAAGCACTGATCTACCACTGCTGCCAGGCGGTGTGCCCACTCCGGTCTACCTATCACTTCATGAGACCAGTACCATGGGCCATGGTCGCTGCATGCGCAGAGTCCACTCATGCTCCTAAGCTGAAGCGGGGAACTCCTGACTACCTGTTGCCGAACTCCTGCTTGAACAACGTTTACCCTGATGTCTCCAGTCCTGACCCTGGCTCGTCCACTGACGATGCTGCCTTCTCCAGTCCTGACCCTGCTACATACGACTATGAACTGCTCAATCCGGTGTTTTTACAACTCCACCTCAGCCACGCGGTCCGACCCAGGTTTGTGGCGAGCACTACTGTAACAGTATGCTCGGCCACACAAACTCTGACCGCCCTGTGGTGCGGGTTGGTATGTTTCTCTCTGAACTCCTGTCCCGGTCTGCTGACCAGTCCCAGCTGGAAAACCAGCATATCTGTGCGAAATACTACCTCGTATTGAAGATGTATATATGTTTAAAGGTTTAACCCCTTTGCAAAAGAGATGCCGTTACGATCCCATTAGTAAGGCTATTTGCCTTAAGGACTTAAAACAGTCTCTGGCCGCTTGTGTTCGCTCCCCTGGTTCCCCTTTATCCTGGGGTAATGTGAACCCTATGGAACTGGCAGACGCCCAAGATGTACTCTATGCCCTGGCCTACCACTGGACATTCTCGTAGTACGAGAGGACCCTCTCTTCATGTTGGCTCACGCACAAAACACGCTCCGTGTACTTTTCCTAACATTGGACATTTGCATAAAGGAACAGGACCCTCTCCTCGCCAGCTACGCTGCCGCTTGGCAGTCCCCCTGTGCTGCCAGTCCTGTCGCTGAACTTGGGGACATATCTCCCTCTCCAGGAAATGATCAAACTGTCCCACTATCACTGCCCCCTAACGTAGAAGCTGCCACGGTCCTTAGCCCTGATTGTACCCCCGGTTACTTTGACCCCACTGATATGTCTACGTTAACCCTTGCCGATCAGCCCTGTGAGGTTCCCCTGGAGTATACGTATATGTCTCTAGCCCACACTAAGGCCCTTCTCGGATTCCGAGAAGGAATCCCTCCTACCTCCACATACTAAGTTTGAATTCCTAAGTGCTGTTCCCAATGTCATTCCTGTATTAACCCCTGCAGGTCACTCCTATGAGCCTCCTTTGGGAACTCCCTGTTCTTCGCCAGCCAAGGTCACGTCCCTAGCTCCAGAAGAGAAATCCCTTGTGTCTCCCATTACAGAGGAAAAGCTCCCTATTTTTTACTCTCAGGTACTATCTGCATTAACCCCTGTAAATTCGTGCTGCCTCCAAGTTAATGCCTCCTTTCTAACCTCAGAGAATGATTCCCCAAGTCCGACAGCAGAGGTTGCATTGAATGACTACCCTAATGTTGCGGAGTCCTTAGTTAGTCTTTGCTTTAAAGCCCCTGCTTCAGCTCAAGTTTCAGCTGCTGTGCCCCCTGAAACATCGGCTAAAGTTTTGATTCCAGTTAAATGTATTTTGGTACCAGGTTTTTCCCTAAGCTTGGTCGCAGAGTTCCTACTCCCGGGTATCTCGCTGAACCAGTCTGTCACCCGGAGAGCGGTGATCCCTGCTTCAGCGCATAGTCCCCACCTCGTGGCATCTACAGTCATTTCTGGTTTCCCAGACACTCCTTACCAAATACCCACTTCGGAGACCAGTACAGTTATATTTACCCCCTGTGTACTGTCTGTGGTCTCCTCTTCTCAAAGCTTAGGGTTAAAAGTGTACAGTGGTCATTATGCCCCTCCTGGGGTTCATGTTGTGTTCCCAGGAATGTTTGCTGACACACTGCCTTCACTCAAAAGTGACGCTTTTTCATATGTGCTAGCTAGAAGCCTGCACACAGTTTCCCCTCTCTCTGAAATTTGCCTTGTCGGTCCCGATACACTGAGAGGTAAAAACCTTCCTTCAGATTCAGAATCTCCTCCTATAGCGGAAGTCCTTGCTTTTGGTTCCCCTGATTTCTCTGCCTATGCAAACCCTCCAGGGATCAGCATAACTGTTACGCCCTTAGTACAGTCTGAGACCACCCTGTCTATATTTTTAGTCCTGGTGTTTAAATCTGAGCTATTTCGTTTTCTTGCCCTTGCTAAACCTCAGTCCCTCAGCACTGCGTCTAAATATGCCCCAGCAACCGTTGGGTTACTCGGGGAAAAAATTAAAACTCCTGTCTTAAAGGGTATTTTTTCACACATGTCCAGCAAACCTAGAACCTCAGTGATTGTCACATCACTATATCTGATTTTCTCACTAATCAAACCCAGACACCCTCACCACTGGCTAGGAGTCCTGTTATCAGAATTTTTGCACTAGTAAACACGCCTATTCATGTCTTTGTCATGTCAAGTACACCTGTTGTTAGGGCCCTTGCAGTTTTGGATAAGACTCCTTGTGCTCCTAAGGTGTCTGCCATTAAGAGTTTCCATAGTTCCTACTTGCCGCTTGTTGTCTCTCAGGTCCCTATCACTGAAGTACAGACTTCAGCTTCTGATGTTAGCTTCCCTCCCGCCGCTACCCTTGCCCTGCCTTATTCTCAAGTTCCTGATATTAAAGCCCCAAAGCCTATTCCTAATCCCCAGACAATACTATCTCCCACGGAGGGTTCCCCAGTATTTGGGAGCTCCACTGCTGATTGCTTCTCTGCCTCTGTGAAACCATGATTTTCCCCCTCGGAACCTTCTGTTGCCCCTGTTATTTCCTCTGAGTTGGAAATACTCTGTACGTATCCCAAGATTTCGGTCTCTATGTCTGGTTTACTGCTTGCCTTGTCACCTTCCATACCAAGACCGGGAAATGCTCCCACCCACCCTATACCCTCACTGACCACTACCTGGGAGACCTCTGGAGGAGAAGTCCCTCTCAAATTCCTACATGCAGAGGTCAGTCAAGACTTTGTCTGTCCCGAAGGTCGCCCTGGTATATTCGATCAACTATCAAGGCCGCGTATCCTAAATTCTGGTCTCATTATTAAAGACTGGGCTCCCAGTGGGGGTTCTTCTGCCGTTTCTGCTCCGGAACCCTCTGGTTCTTCACAGCCTTGGATTCCCAAGCCATTTCGCGGGGCGAGCCACGTACCAATGATGTCTCTACCACCACTCTCATATCCTAGAACAGTACTCACCAAGGAACTGCTCGTTTACGGATCCCCTTCCGCCTAAAAAACTCTAGGAACAACTCAGTGTCCCCGAGACCCATGGATGGGCCTGTCTGGCCGCAGTTCTCAATGGGGGGGTGGGGGTACACAAAGCAGTGACCATGAGTCTCTGGACCACGACTCTACCCCCAATCCTAGACAGTTCAGGAACAATTCCAGGTCCCCCAACTCTGAGTGGTCATGTTCGCCCAGAGGTCTCACGTGAAGGGGGGGGGGGTATGTAAGGAATCCACACCTCAGTTTACTGCTTACCTTGCCTCACAGACCTGTGCAGTCCTTGAACACTCCCTCTGGTATCTACTGCAGCTGTGCAAGCTATCACTGCAACCTAGCCTTGTACTCACTCATTGGAGCAGTGCCTTCACACCCTCCTCCGGGGATTGGCCCGCTGGCCTTTAAGTACTGCATCCCCACAATCCTTTTCTGCCGAGCATAGTCCTTCCTGGATGTCACTGAGTGTTCTGCCACAAGCCCCTGGCTTGTTATCTCGTTACCACTCTGTTTTGTCCTAGTTCCTGTCTCCTGTGCTGAAGCGGAGTACTCTCCTTGTTGACTTCAGCTCCTTGTTTCCTGAGACCGGCTGCTAGTGTCATGCAGCGGTCTGTTCCTGTCTCCTGTGCTGAAGCGGAGGTTTCCCCAGTGTTGTCTTCAGCTCCCTGGTTCCTGGGGCCTGCTGCTCATTCTCTATTGCAGAGGCCATGTCCTGGTTCCTGCGCTGAAGCGGAGGATTCTCCAGCCCACTCAGGACTCTTGCGCTGAAGCACTGATCTACCACTGCTGCAAGGCGGTGTACCCACTCCGGTCTACCTATCACTTCCTGAGACCAGTACCATGGGCCATGGTCGCCGCACACGCAGAGTCCACTCCCGCGCTCACGCTCCTAAGCTGAAGCGGGGAACTCCTGACTACCTGTTGCCGAACTCCTGCTTGAACAACGTTTACCCTGATGTCTCCAGTCCTG
>NW_027456638.1:0-14036 GCF_040206685.1 Ascaphus truei | reverse complement strand
CTCTTCTCCTTCCTTCTGATAGAGAGTATAGTACTTTGTCCAAAGGGTTCCAGCATCTTCCTGCAATCCATAAGCTTCCTGCAAGAAGTCCACCAATAGCCTAGAGGTCAGGTCGGGGTATTGTTCCCTATGAATACCTACGATAGTGGAAGCTGGAGGTCGAAGGCATTCCATAATGTGCTGTTTTTTCACTACATCCGTACATGGCCACTCCTCCAATACCTTCAGAGTATGTTCCTTCCATACGTCGATCCCTTCTTCTCCCACAGGAACTGGTAGCGTTCCGGAAAAGGCCTTCAGCTTCCTATAATTTTGGGATTGAGACGACATGGGTATGGTTTTCATTAACTGAGGAAAAGTCAGATTCAACGAAGGCCCTTCATTGACACGGCTATTATAAGGCCCAAGCTTAATGCTGGGAATGTGCGGGAGGTTCGTAGATAGTCTATTAGGAGCGGGAGTCATGGGTAAGCTCTCGGTCCAGTTGGTGGCTCCTTCTAAAGCACTTGGAGTAAAACCGCCACTCACTGGCAAGGGCCCCGTCCGAACCCAATTCAGCGGTCGGAGAGTTTGGGGAAGTAAACATCACTCTGATTACAGGTAATTCAGCTAATATTAAGGGGTAGCCCTCAGGTGGAGCATCCGGGGCTTGTAGAACTCTAGGAGCAGTTTCCCTACATATTTCCTTGCCTGCCGTAAATAGCATGGTACTCCAATGGTAAGTGGTATCATATTCCCTTCCTCTTGGCCACAGGGTTTTTAGGCCCAAGAGTTTCTCTAAGGAGTCCCGTATGTCACTCATGGAATCTAGTGCAGGAACATTCCCTATGGCTACCACATGACTGGGTGGTTCCCCGACATTGAAGGCCCAGGCCTGGACTTCCTGACTTGACGCGGTTAACATAATGGACAATTTGGATATTTTGTGATACAGAAATTCTTGGGCACCCCAGGTCTAATCTCAGCAGCGCCTCCAAATGTAGAGGGTGTAACCCTGGGGTACGGTACTACTGGTACTGCTGTCACTTGTGAGGATAACCTGAGGCCTGAGCCTCTGCCATTGGGAGCCTGGGGTGTACTTACACTCGGTGCAGCGCCTCCACTGGTGAGGGATCCCAACGTGGTGGGAGTGTGCCTCCACAGACAACCATACAGTAAATACACACACGGCTGTATGAAACAGTATTTACTAATCAGCATACTATCCTTGGCATATCAATGGCACAGCATCACATAACATTGCATAACATTACATAACATTGCATAACATCCACACCAGCCCACGTGTCCATCCTGGCATCACCCTCTGTCCTTAGTGTACCAATGTGCCAGGGCACTTAACCTCTCAGTGTCCACCAGCTCTGAAGTTAGTGTGTGTGTAAGGGACAGCGCTTCCCTGTGTTGGGGCCCGTTGATGCACTTATTATACTACCTCCCTGATCACTGCTCCTGATCAGGATTTTCCTTGGAACTCAGCAACACCGCACAGTGATCCCTCGCTGCAATATGCTGCTCTGTGCAGAGATGAATCCCTTGTCTGTCTCCCCAGGGGATGATCCAGCTGGATGATCCTTGACTGACTGTCTCTTTAAGGGCTCAGTGTCTGTTTCAGCATTCAGGCTGCACAGCCCTCAGGCAATGTCCTGCAGCATACACTTCTCTAATGCTATATGACTCAGGGGACTAACTGGGCCCTGGAGGTTTGACCTCTGGCCTAGTCCCTGGAGCACTGCTCCGTGGACAACCTGCAACTACAGGCTCCTGGTCTTCACTGACTCCTTCCTCTCCCAGCAGGCAATAGTCTCAATATGTGAAATTACATCTTAAGTGATATTAAAAAGAAGTACATCTATAAAATTAATAAGTGAAGTATAAGTATTAATAAGTAATAATAATCATAATAATAATAAGTGGCTCACCACTTTGTTAGCTATTTCGTTCTGCATATGTGTGGGAGTGAGCGGAGTATGCCTATGTGGGCTAAATGTATGAACCATAACAAGAGTTACCATTCTTTTAGCCATAATACTCACCAAGAAATGGACTGAGCAACTCCAAACCTGTACATCTGTACACTTCCAGAAGTTAAAGAAAATGTACATATACATATATATATATATATAATTATGGTAAGAGTTTTGTGTGTGTACTTTGGGATTTACGCTCTGTTTCTCTATGAGCATCTTAAGTTTGACAATGGGGGTGTCAGGCAATGTGCTTAAACAAATAACAAAATATCATATGTCACTGTTGCAAAGAGATATATGTCACTGTTCTGTGCCAAGAGGCACGTTTAGCATCTAAAAATAACAGGGCATTTGCTTGCGCTACTCTAGTATAATGCCGCATCCATAGTCCCTGCAACCATGATGAAGAGTGCGGCACGAACAAAAGGCTGTGTGTGAAGCGGCGTCTCCCCCACCCGGTGGGAGATTTGGCCATTACTACTGTACATGTGTGGTGCATGCTAACTGTTGGTAAACAGGAGGTCTGAGTCATCCACTGGTGTTTGTGGGGACACAAGACCAGGTTCTGGGGTACATACCCCACATGATTCTCTAGCAGTGCAGCTCCTCCATCTGCCGCAGGCTCCAGATAAAAATTTAAATTTTACCAGGAAGTAATACATTAAGAGTTGCCTCTCGTTTTCAAGTATGTCCTGGGCACAGAGTAGATGGATGGAGGAGATCTCCTACAGTAGAAACTTTCCCTCTCCTTCACCAGTAAGATCATACACCAGGCAAGAGGTATAAGAAACAGGAACAGCTTTATTCTGTCCAGTACAATGCAATCACAGACGGCATCTGCCCTATGTAGTCTATGGTGGTCTATTCAGCTGTAGGATGGTTCCTGGACATCCACTACATGTCAAGGGCACCCGCAGCAGTCCTAGCTCTTCCCAAACCCTCTATGAGGAGCCGAGGTATGGTCTACACTCACTCTCCCCCAAGGGGAAGAGGAACAGAGAAGGCCCCAATCTCAGACACTCTGCTGTGTGACCTGCCTCTCTCAAGTGGGGAGGGGCACTGCCAAAATTTGGGCGGAAATCTCTCAGTAAAACCAAGAGGAGGGTACCAGGTCTGACCCAGGATTGGACAGACAGGCCTAGTTCCACCTCCTCCCCTGTCACTCAAGGGCACTGCAGGGAGTGGGGAAAACCCATGATTAGTAACAGGCCTAGTTCCACCTCCTCCCCTGTCACTCAAGGGCACTGCAGGGAGTGGGGAAAACCCATGATTAGTACTGGCAGGCCTGCTCTTACCTGGGCTTACTACCAGCGAGGGCAGACTGGCAGCCAAAAACCAGTGCTGGCTACATGTGTATATGCAACATATAAAATCGTGAAGTCATTTATTGTGCCTTTGTACCATGAAGTCCGTGTATTGTACAACAAAACGTGCATTGTGCAAAACTATTTTATAGGCTAGAAGAACAAAAAAGTAACTTTTTTTATTGCAAAACAAATAACGCAATGGTGCATGATGTGCACTTTTGCCATATTTATTTTGATTTTACAGTTATTGAAAAACGCTGCGTATTTTATATCTTCATTCTAAAACATGATTTTCACGTTGATTATAAAAGGAATTTTTTTTAGTGCAGCTGTATCTGTTTCTTCTATTTTGAAGTGCAAAATAGTGGGTGCACAAATTGAAGTCAAATATTTGCACAGCATACTGGAGATAGATCTGAACATCAAATAGAATATGATGCCAACATTGTTGCACATACAATGAATTTCCAAATAGCAGCAGCTTCAAAGGGTGCCTCCTTATTTGTACAACTGTATGTCCTGAGGAACGTTGAATTTCTAGTTAACTAAAATTCATTAAGTAACATATATAAAAAGTCTATCAGCTGCAAAACTATGGTACGCAGTGCAAAAACATTTATTTTTTGAATAAAAGGAATGTAATTAAAAACACTTACATTAGAAAAGAGGAGAGTAAGAGGGGATATTATAACTATATACAAATATATTCGGGGACAATACAAGAAGCTTTCAAAATAACTATTCATCTCAAGGGCAGTACAAATACACGGGGACATCCCTTAAGGTTGGAGGAAAGGCGATTTCACCAGCAACAAAGGAAAGGGCTCTTTACACTAAGGGCAGTTAAAATGTGGAATTCATTACCCATGGAGACTGTGATGGCAGATACAATAGATATCTTCAAAAAAGGCAGGACATCTTTTTAGAGAGGAAAGTTATACAGGGATATACCAAATAAGTAAACATGATGTTGATCCAGGGAGAAATCCGATTGCTATTACTGGAGACAGGAAGAAATTTAATTTTCCCCTTTACAAGACGGCATTTGATATTTTACGGAGGTTTTTGTTTGCCTTCCTCTGGATCAAAATACTGTAAATACAAATATAGGATAAGCATCTGGTCTAAATTTAGCTTAGAGATTGAACTTGGACATGTCTGTAACCCTAGTATGCGACAATTGGTTTTGGGTTTCCTTTGCTAAATCTGGTGCAATTCTTTTCCATTGGTATTGCAGTTGATAGGCTGTAGTAAATAACACAAACACTAAACAATAACACAAATAACTATCATCAAACACATTAAAAAAAGATTATGAGGCAAACCATACTTCTGAAATAATTCTTTTTACTGAAACACTTACTGTTCTTTTGATGCCAACGAACTGCATGCAAGTAATCCCCACAGTAATGAAACATGAACTCATGGTTTGAGTTTGAAACCATTCCTTGCATCAGAGGCATTAGGTCTTTGCCATCAATGATCCTAATATGATGAAACAGATAATGTTATATAAATTCTAGATATTCTGACTTTGAAATGCATATGTTTAAATTACTGTAATGCATATAAAGTAGAAGGTTGTAAATTAAATGACAAGCAAAAAAGTTCATAATTTGGATTTTTTTTTCTTTTAGTTTATTTTCTGACATAGTATCTAAACAAAAAAACCTAAATAACTGGTGAAAAGAAATTTAAAAAATGTTGTAGTTGCACGAGTTACTAGAAGAGCAATCACAAACTAGGACTTTCTGAAAGTTTTTTGATTCTTAGTACATGTATATTTCTATTACAGTGGTAAGGCTTCTTTTTTACATCAATTGCATCATAACTACTGTACTGTATACTGCCCACGAGCACAACAGATTTCCCAATAGTCTCAGCACAGTGGTAGAGGGAAAGCTTTAGCGAAATGCAGGTTCAATTCACTACTGAGAGAGCGTCTGATAAGACTCTTGATAAAGGGCAGTTTTCGTCCCGAAATATTGAGTCTCACTCACTCACTCACTCACTCACCAGGGTGTCCGCCCGTTATGCTTTCCTTATTTGTAGTAAGATTTTTGATATTATACCGTATGCATTACATTTTTCTATATACTGTACCTGTACACATATGTATACTATTGTTATCATTTGAGTCTACTATGATCTTACTGTTGTATTGGCATCAATATACATTTATCTTGGTCTTATTTATTCTACTGTTTATTGCTCATCCTTCCTGTTTATAGTATTTTTGGGTGGGAATTACATACCACCTTGAGAAATACATTATTTTTCATATATTTAAATGTAATTATTTTCTAGGTTTGTTCCTTTACATTTCTGTAGAGAACTCTGATGTTGCAGCTTATTTCTTATCTTAAGATTTGATGGCCAAGTACAGATGCCGCGTCCGTTATCCGAAAATTTTGCGGCTTATATTCCTTGGCATACCCAGTCATGGTGCGTGATTTCTTGAATTTTTCCCACGCTAGGACGCGAGTTTACTCGTGTTTTGATAGAGTGCAGAGAATTGCATTTTAGCATTGTCTGCAATACCGCCGAGAAACTCAAGTGGGCAATCGCAAGTTGTCTTAAAAATCTAATTGCAATTCAACCTGTATTTTATTGCCGTAGAGTACTTCAAGTGTGTGTAATTGTAATTTGAAGATTAACGTTACGAGTTTATACTGTATAGTGTACATGGGAAAAAAGTCCGGAGGCTCCTTAGCCATACACAAATACTCAAACTTTAGAAAATTAAAAATATGAACACAAACAACAAAAAGTATCTTTAACGAATTAAATGTTTTATTTGTACAGGATAATAAAGTTAAAATACAAAAATACAAAGTCGCCTGTTCTTCCGAATGTAAAATATTTATTCCGCGCATGCGTGTAAGTCAAATTGGAACATTTTTGTTGCGTGTCATCACATTTTTGCACATGTGTCATTATGTTCCTAATTAAATGACTGTACAGTAAGATACAGTGCATTTCCTCACGGAGTCGCTAGATACTGTATCTGCTAGACAGTAGTAGTTAGTGTATCTACTGTAAATAGTAGAAACCACTTATTTTCTGTAGTGTCATTGGGAATTAAAGTTAATACTGTACTGTATAGTGTAATACAGTATAGTACATTATAGTTACCTTCATTATAAACTTTGCCAACTGAGTGGAGATGAGTAAATGTCAGGTGTGTTGTGTATGCAAGCTGGGGTCACTCCTGTAGTCTGCATTATAGTTGACAGGTGCCTGTTGAAGCTAGTAATCAAGCTGGTAATCAGGAGGGGCCAGGTAGCAAGGATTGCGGTTCACCAGGTTTTCAGTGGCGGTCAGCCCCGTTATTGGAAGTACGAATCTTAAATGGATTAAACCTGACCTTTCTCCATTTGAAGTTGCCATGAGCAAACATACCGGCAAAAGATGGGAGCAGAGACCAATAACCTCTGCTATCTCCCGAAGGAGGGGCTGTGTGAAAAATGCAATCCTCATTAGTTAAAGTTTGCCTTATCGAATGCTTCCACCCACAATGGTTTGGTGAAAATTAAAAAAAAAAAAAAAATCATAGTTCTGAATGATATGATGATATATCTCTGCTAAAGTCACCTTCTTATCCAGCATTAATTGCAGAAAATATTAAATATGCATAACTACAGTTTGGTTTAGTATAAGGACTTCACATGATGTTGAGTGTATGTCTATTCAGCAATTGTGCGGGCATAGCAATTGAGAATAATGTACTAAACATTGTGCTTAGATACTTACATTAGGAAAACGCCTAAATTTGATAACGTCTTCAGCGACCAAGGTCAATTTACAATGGATCACTGTGGTAGACTGTTTTTATCTGGTTTTGAAACACCTGAAAATTGACTACAGTACATAACTGTATTATCCATCTGGCGGATACGCGAAGAACTGCACCAAACAAATCAGAATCCAAGTAATTCAAAGATATCAACAACAGTAAACACAGATGTAATTGGCAGCATTCACGGAAGAATAACAAGTGAATCCCGCAGACTTAACAAAAACGGCTCTGAGAAAAGGTTGGATAACGGCCTCTGCATCTGTACCACTCTGAACTATTGATATAGGTTCCTTCTTAAAAATCACAAAATAATAAGCATGTGCCAAATGGCAAAATGTTTGTTTTACATTTTGGGGGCAAACACTACTGATGATAACCAATTGAAATACAAACATTACATTGAAATACAAACATTGTATACTTTCACTTTTCTCCGCTCAAAGATTACAAAAGTTGGTAAATTAGGTCTCTATGGCATGTCACCCTTTGGAATTTCAGGCATGTGTAGAGACACACACACACAAACACACACACACACACCTTGTATATACAAATGTCGCTTCTCGTATCTCAAAGGACATTACCACATTACTTACACAGGGTAAACAAATGCAGAAAGTGCCAGTACAGCTTTATGGAAGTAAAGTACAAGTCTATAGAAGGTAAACCCAGATCAGGTGCATTAATCTGTTCCAGCCCTTGATGAATCTGCCCCAAAGTATGAGGTCAAAACTTGGGTTTCTTAGGTAACAGTTGTTATGGTAGACCAGGACAATTTACACGGGGTCGCAAAGGCCAGACAGAATGAAGGAGTTAAATAAAACAGGTTTCATTTAAGTTAGAACTAACAGGAGCAATACAATGAACATTTTCAGGATTATTCAACATAACAGGGATTATGGGGGAATTCTAGCCTTGCTAGGTGCCACTTCAGGAGGCTTACCCATGATGTCTTCTAAAAGCCACATTTCTGGCTACCATGGTACTGGAAGGATGCCATTTGCGTCCTAGTAAGTTTAAAAGTCCTGCTCGTCTATACTACCGAGACATTCTGAATTTGTATGTTTTCAGCAAAAACCCAGAGGAACACAAATGGTCTCCCAGAGTCTGGATCTAATCTGACCAATTGATCGGCTGGGGTTTACATAGTTTCCTGGCCTCTATCTGAAACCACTGGGTGCAGAGAAAATCAGAGCTCTGATGCAACATCGGCCAATCACAGAGCGAGAGAACGTCTGTGATGGGCCAATCAGGGCCGTGGGAGTCGGTTGGGGCTAGAACCCAGGCTTCCGTTTCCAATTTCAGCCTGATACCTAGATGTATAGACGGGTTGATATACTTCAATTGATTATCATCAATAGATCTTTTTTACCCACAAAAGTGAAAATGCATATTTTGCCATTTAGCACATTTGGATTCATTACTTTGTAATTTTTTGAGAAGGAATTTCTATCAATTGTTTGATATGTGGCCAAAAATGTTTAAAATGTACTATACTTAAAAAAAAAAAAAAAAAACCTTAAAAAAAAAAAAAAAAAAATTGTGGCAAATTTAAAAACAAGCCATTTTTCCTTTGACGCAATGGAGTTAGAAAAAAAGTACAGCTATTACAGGCATTATTCTATAAGCATAATCATACCTGTCTTGTGGTAGTTTGCCTCCTGAAAGCTGGATGACTGTGGTGAATATATCCATGAGACTTGTAGGTTCATCAATAATAGTGTTGGCAGGCAGCACACCTGGCCATCGAAATATTCCTGGCACTCTTATCCCACCTTCCAGGCCTCCCATGCCTTTCCCACCTGTAAGATGCAAACAGTAGAAAGAAAGCAAAGGATCATAAATGAACATTGTGATGGTAGGATCAGCCTGAAGAGCACATTAAAGGTTGAGCTCGCTGATTGTCCCCACCAGTCAAGATGGTGACTCGGGTATTGCGTCAGAATGGCCATCTAAGTGTAGCCAAAATGGCTGCCAGGTACTGTGTAGGTGCGTTCCCAAAATTAGTTCTCTAAATCCAGTTTATTTGGTGTTTGTGTTCACTATGTATTTTCTGTGGGATTCAGTCTATATTCTACCCTGGAGTCTCTTAACGAGGCCAGCATATAACTTCAAAGTCTGTATTATGTTGGGCCAGGTGCAGTGTGTTGAGACAAAGGGAAGTTGGATTGGGATGTGCCAGTCACTTGAAGGCAGAGTGTTCTCACCCCATCAGTGAGTCACCTCATCCTGCCAGTGCTGGATTAAGGGGCGGGCTGGCCAGGCACTTGTCCGGGCCACCAAGCAAAAAGGGGTGCCACCTTGAAATGTCCTGCACAGCCTCATCAATGACAAAGGATATTTAAAGATGTGTTGGAGTGGTGGGCACATGTGGGAGTCAGTGGCGGCAGCATCAGCAAAGGACATTGATGAGCGAGATCGGCCCTGCAGGACATTGATGTATCAATGACGCGGGACCGGTCCTGTGTGCCCTGTCCCGAACCATCAATTTCCTGTGTGACCAAGCTCCCTTGTCGATGACCCTTAATGCTTCTGCTGTGAGTCACACACGATCGCCACTCTGGCACCACCTTTAAATGTCCTGCAACATTGACAAGGCTGTGCAGGTCATTTAAAGATGGCACCGGGTCAGTGCACGCACATACACATTTTTTCACCTCCTCTTTCAACGTCCCTTGGTCCAGCACCGCACCATGAAGGAAATATGGAGCAATGCCTAGGTCCTAGCACCGTTGGCTCATTCCCGATTGGCCAGTTCATATTGCCCTCTCCTAGGGGTCTTGTCTACATCACTACCAGCCTCCAGTCCTTATTGCTCTGTCCAGGGCAAGCCCTCAGCCTCTGATCGGCACCTGGGTTTCCATGCTTTGAGATGCAAGCCGGGAGTTCTATGTAAACTGATGTCGACCAGAGTTCCACAGTTAGTCTCTAGTCACATGAACAACTGGAAATATGAACTTTGACCTGAGAAGCCATGATACCAAGTAATTGGGATACACTGAAATGGACGGATCATAGAGACATCCTGGTTAATCTTGCTCCAGCAGCACCAAGCACCAACTTTAGTTAGCTAGAAGTCTCTGGAACTTCTGTTTCCTAGCGAGATCAAACAGTGTTTTTATACCATGTTGCTCCCTCTAGGCTTCAGCCAAAATAAACCTTGTTTTAATCAACTCCTACATTCTGTCTGGTAATTTCAATCCTGGGGCAATATAGTCTTGTCTACCATGAGAAACTTATTATTCTGGTAGCAAAGGTGGGATACCTTGACTCAGTTCTGGAATTCTTGCTGGCCGTTCAGCACAGAGATGATTTAGAGATCCTAGAATGAGGAGTTACAGGAGCACCATGCCAAGCAAGCGTTCCAACTTTCCACCCCTCCAATCAGTTATAGTCTGACGATCGATGGCGAAATTGTAGCCGGGTATCGTATGTAGCTCAAAGAGCAAGACACCATTGCAGAGTTTGGATTGCCCACTGAGGGGCTCTGCAAACACGAGCTCGTCGAGGACCTCGTACAGTATGAGGACGAGGTGTGTGCAGAACCTAGGGAGCATCTAGTCACTGCATAATCCCCTTCAGCTGCTTCCATGTCATAGCTCCGGGAGTGAGCCTATGGGATGAGTGGCTCTGCAAAACCTTGGAGATGTTGGCCGCCCTCTGGCCCTCAGCTATGGCAAAGGAATGTATCCACTTTAGGGCTTCGAGGCTTGGCCTTAACAACCGCTGGATATCTGAGACTTAAGCAGAATTTCTCACAATAGAACATCCCAAATGCCCATTGTTTTATACCCTCCCAAAAATACATAAAAATCTCCAGTCACCTCCAGGGCGACCAATAATAGCAGCTATACATTCACTTAATCAACCATTAGCCATATATGTTGACACATTCCTCAACCCCATAGCACAGAAAGCACGCTCATACGTGAAGGATACCTTTGACTTTTTAACCAAACTCAAAGATATCCCACGCAATGGTACTGACCACATAATGGTCAGTATGGACGTCTACAGCTTGTATACAATTATACCTCACGAGGATGGCTTAAATATAGTAAAAACTGCTTTATCTGCCCACTACCAGGCGACAGTCCCCACTGAATATATCATGCTCCTATTACATTTCATCCTTCATAAAAACTATTTTAAATTTGAAAAGGAGCATTTTTTGCAAATTAAGGGAACTGCGATGGGCAGCAACATGGCACCCACGTATGCCAACCTGTATATGGTAGATTTTGAGGAGAAGTATATATATGCATCATTATACTTTAAATACATAATTGGGTATTATAGGTATATTGACGATCTGTTCTTTGTGTGGACAGGTACTGAGGACCAGTTACTGTCATTTTTTGATTATTTACACAATCTCCCTTCTCCTGTACATCTTACTAATGTCTGGAGCTCTAAGCAGTTAACCTTTCTAGATGTCCTGATTTCCCAAGAAAATGGTGAGTTCCACACAGACCTTTACAGAAAAGATACTGACAGTAATGCCCTGTTACGTGCTGACAGTCACCATCCCCCATCCCTCATCAATGCCCTGCCTTTCTCACAAAAAGTGAGGGTTTCTAGGATCACTAGTCGACAGGATAAACTAGCACCGGCTATGGATGACCTTCGTGAGAGGTTCACTAAAAGGGGATATACAGTACCCCGGCAGTGCTTGATGCAGCCCTTAACAAAGAGGTGATTCCTAATAGGGCGACTAAGGATAAGAAACGTATTGTATTTACCACCACATACAATAGGGCTAGTAATTTTGTTAGATTTACTATCAGGAAACATTGGCACCTGCTGCAGAATGATGATGTGTTAGCAGATAGTTGTCAGACACCCCCCTTGGTTGCTTATAGGAGAGGGAGAAATCTGTCAGACAACTTGATACATGCTGACAACAAAGACAACTACCATACGCCCCACTTCCTAGAAGGCGGTAAACAGGGTAACTTCCGGTGTATGAATTGTTCTGTGTGTAACAGTCTTATTACCGGGGACGTATTTTGTCATGCACATAGTGGTAAAAAAATCACTATTCATAATCGTATAACATGTAGATCTACATTTGTGGTGTACATTATCAGGTTCCCATGTGGTCTTGTCTATGTAGGCAAGACTACACGCATGCTTAAAGTGAGATACATTGAACACAAAAGTGTGATACGTAAGGGTACGGACCCTACTGTACTGGTACAGCACTGTGTTGAATACAGACACACTGTGGCATCCCTTAGAGTGATGGGGATTGAACAAATAGCACCAAGACAGGGATACCCTGATAGAGAAAACTTTTTACTGAGGCGTGAGGCTTATTGGATCCAAACACTGCAGACAAGTAATGGCAGGGGTCTTAATGAACAACAAAATTTCAAATGCTTTCTCGACAGGAGGTAGCTGAAGAACATCTGTAAGGCTCTGTGCGTCTCGCCATGGACCCCTGCGAATCATTATGAACACTATGCTCCTCTAAGGATTGCTGTATATGCATTAATCTATATGTGTCATGTATCCTTTCAGGTTCTCATTCTATACATAATGCTGCTAGCATAAATACAGTTCTACACCATTTTTGGACACTTTATTAGGTGACACTGTGGTTATACAATTAGCTTGTACACTTTATTTACTTTTGTTCTTTTATAATATATTAAAGTCTCACTACACTTGTTTGTTTATGTAAGGGCTCTCACCCCTGCACGATCATTCAGGTCTCCTTGGGCATCAGGCTGTCTTTTTCCACTCCAGGGCAGGTCTGATGCCTGGGGCCCGCCCCCCCCCCCCCGGACGTCTGACGTCATCGCGTCACGTCGTGAGGGCACTCTGACATCACCGGAGGAGCCTCTGCTGCCAGTAAGGGGGCTGCTCCCTGAGTGTCCAGCATCCTGCAGGACAGCATCTTTTCCTACTACAGGCATTGGGGAGGCTGTCTCCTCGTGGAGCCCTGGGATCCTCCCCTGGTGGCGCATGACGTCATCATGCCACGTCGTGCCGGTGCTCTGACGTCATGATGGGGGCGTCGACATCCAGGAGCAAGGCAGCAGTGATCGTGGAGGGGTGAGTACCCATTTGTGTATAAATAGTGGTATGTTTAGTATGTTCTGTAGCCCTCTCCTTGATAAAGGCAATCTATTGCCGAAACGTTGGACCTTTGGTGGCACAATAAACTGCACCTTTAGCAAGACCGTGTGCCTGCTTCCATTCCTTTGCTCAAGTACCTCTGGGATGTCTGGACCTCCCTGGACACAGCGCACCGGCAGATAAGTACCCCCCTCCAGCACCTACCAGCGGTGTGCATGTGCTTCTATATGTGACTGAGTACCAGTTTAGGCAGACGACGTACCACATCAATATACTGAAGGCATATTATTCGAGTGGGCCAGTGGTGATGGCAGTGTGTAACCCTCCACTGAAGGATCTGGCATGCCAAACTCTGAGCTACACCAGTAGTCCTGGTGCCCAAAGCTACTACATGGACTACAGGCAGCACAATGTCCAAACAGTCAATGATGCCTATCCTATGACTGGCATGGATAAACTCTTAAGATGAGCTTGCAGGGATAGCTATCTGACTGACGGATCTGGGCGTATCGACGACTTAGTCTATAGTTGGACTTTGGAATAACACCTGGGGCAACAACAGTAGGTACACGTTCCCCTTCTCCCCATTTTCTGGCAAGTTGTAACAGTTTTTTTTTTTACTGTGTTGCGCCCAATGTGCTTCAGTCGAAATAAACCTTTTGTTTTTTTCCCCACATTCTGTCTGGTGATTGTGATCCCAGTGTAACAGTCTGATCTACCGTTTCAAACACTATTAGCACAGATACAATGTAGTTGACTCATTGTTACATTTAATGCAAATAGAAATTTGAGCAAAGTGTTTCTTACATTTAGCTGCAAAATTATTAGCCAATAAAGTTTGCCACTTCAGACCTTGTGGATTTTTTAAAACCCAAAAAC
>NW_027456637.1:0-14054 GCF_040206685.1 Ascaphus truei | reverse complement strand
GACCGGCTTGGGGGGGCCGCAGGATTTCCCTGAGCAGGGCTGCTGCTAGGGGGCTGGGCAGCTTCTTTCATTCTGTTTGGCTGCTGCTGGGTAATGCAGCCAATCAGGAGAAGCTGTCAGGAGCCTCAGGGTGGGGGCAAGGAGAGGAGAAAACAGCATGGAGCGGTGAGAGGTGTGTGTGTGTCTCTCTCCTCTCTCTCTCTCTCCTCTCTCTCTCCTCTCTCTCTCCTCTCTCTCTCCATTGTGTCCAGTATTTTGGAGAAGCCGCCTGGCACCCCTACCCATCACTCACACCTTTAAATCCTTCCTGCATTTTCTTTTTCCCAACCCCCTCTCCCCTTCTGGTCTGAAACCACATTGTAACGCTCCGACAGCTTGTGACAGTGAGCAGGAGGAGTGGGTAATGTTATGGTGTGGGGTGTGGGGTGTGGGGTGTATCAGTTCCTTTATTGTCCAATACATTTAATTTAAAACACATTTATTCGTAAAATTGTAAAAGTCAATGACATCATACTTATTGGTTGAGGAAGGTACGGGTCCCATGGTGAGCAGGGGGTATTGGGTTAATACCCCGGTAATAGGTTATATTTAGTAGATTCATGACTTAAAAAATATCATTCAAGTATAAGGAGTGTAAAACAGTTTATGTTTTTTTCACAGTACGTTTAATGGTTGCAGAGAACTGAAATTCTTTGGATGTTTTTCCAACTCTCTTAACTAATACAACGGGTTAACCTGCGTGGAGTGACCAAGTGCCACATTATCTGTTCATGGGAAGTAATCGTGGCTCCATCACTCACCAATGTACCCACAAGGGGGGGGGGGGTTGGGGGAGTATCTGATGAGACTGATTTCACTCCCTGCACATAGACAAGTGACATTTCCATCATTAGGAGGATTGGATCTTTCGAAGGATCCAGTTACATTCATTTTGAAACTTGTCAGGCGCTTTTTGTTGGGGGTCTCTAAATGGGGTGGCACTACCCAATCAAGTGTTTATTTAACCTCTAGCCCAGGGGGGCTCATCTCCAGTCCTCAAGACCCCCCAACAGGTCAAGTTTTAAGGATATCCCAGCTTCAGCACAGGTGGCCCAATCAGTGGCTCCCAGCTTCAGCACATGTAGCTCAATCAGTGGCTCCCAGCTTCAGCAAACGTGGGTCAATCAGTGGCCCAGTCAAAGACTTGGCCACTGATTGAGCCACCTGGGCTGAAACTGGGATATCCTTAAAACCTGACCTGGTGGGGGGAGGGGTCTCGAGGACTGGAGTTGAGCACCCCTGCTGTAGCCCACACTGAGGGGGCTTTTCCCATGCAAACTCCTGTTTAGCGCATAAATCTGTTCCAAGACTTGGGTTAAAAGGTGTCACATTTAAAACACAAATGAAAGAGAGAACGCCGCCCGTAGCCGGCTCCTCCCCTGGTATGTGTCGCCTAGAAAGTGCTCCGAGCAGGGACCAGGGCTCTGTGCCACACACAGGAAGGATATTGTTCTGTGAATATGTCCACTGGCAGCCGGAGTATGAACAATGACACACACTATGAGGGAAGCAACACAGTGTGTATCATCGCTGTGACAAGCTGTGTATTGCACCAACTCCTAACTTCCACTTCTCCTTATCTCTACATATAGCCTTCTCTCTCTCCTCTCTGTCTCACTCTCTCCTCCCTCTCTGTCTCACTCTCTCCTCCCTCTCACTCACTCACTCTCTATCTCCTTCTCCCTTTCTCTGTCTCTCTCTCTCTGTCTGTCTCTCTCTCCTCCCTCTCCCACACTTCTCCCTCTGTCTCTCGCTCTCTCCTCCCTCTCTCTCGCTCTCTCCTCCCTTTCTCTCGCTCTCTCCTCTCTCTCTCTCGCTCTCTCCTTCCTCTCTCTCGCTCTCCTTCCTCTCTCTCGCTCTCTCCTTCCTCTCTCTCGCTCTCTCCTTCCTCGCTCTCGCTCTCTCCTTCCTCTCTCTCGCTCTCTCCTTCCTCTCTCCCGCTCTCTCCTTCCTCGCTCTCGCTCTCTCCTCCCTCGCTCTCTCCTCCCTCTCTCTCGCTCTCTCCTTCCTCTCTCTCGCTCTCTCCTTCCTCTCTCTCGCTCTCTCCTTCCTCTCTCTCGCTCTCTCCTTCCTCTCTCTCGCTCTCTCCTTCCTCGCTCTCGCTCTCTCCTTCCTCTCTCTCGCTCTCTCCTTCCTCGCTCTCGCTCTCTCCTTCCTCGCTCTCGCTCTCTCCTTCCTCTCTCTCGCTCTCTCCTTCCTCTCTCTCGCTCTCTCCTTCCTCGCTCTCGCTCTCTCCTTCCTCGCTCTCGCTCTCTCCTTCCTCGCTCTCTCCTTCCTCTCTCTCGCTCTGTCCTTCCTCTCTCTCGCTCTCTCCTTCCTCTCTCTCGCTCTCTCCTTCCTCGCTCTCTCCTTCCTCGCTCTCTCCTTCCTCGCTCTCTCCTTCCTCTCTCTCGCTCTCTCCTTCCTCTCGCTCTCTCCTTCCTCTCGCTCTCTCCTTCCTCGCTCTCTCCCTCTCCTTCCTCGCTCTCTCCTTCCTCTCTCTCGCGCTCTCCTCCCTCTCTCGCGCTCTCTCCTTCCTCTCTCTCGCTCTCTCCTTCCTCTCTCTCGCTCTCTCCTTCCTTTCTCTCGCTCTCTCCTCCCTCTCTCTCGCTCTCTCCTTCCTCTCTCTCGCGCTCTCCTTCCTTTCTCTCGCGCTCTCCTCCCTCTCTCTCGCGCTCTCCTCCCTCTCTCTCGCGCTCTCCTCCCTCTCTCTCGCGCTCTCCTCCCTCTCTCTCTCGCGCTCTCCTCCCTCTCTTGCGCTCTCCTCCCTCTCTCTCTCGTGCTCTCCTTCCTCTCTCTCGCGCTCTCCTCCCTCTCTCTCGCGCTCTCCTCCCTCTCTCTCTCGTGCTCTCCTCCCTCTCTGAGCCACCTGTGCTGAAGCTGGGAGTGATAGAACACCTGTTTTGTAGCTGGGAGGACTGATTGAGATACATGTGCTGAAGCTAAGACTGATTGAGCCACCTGTGCTGAAGCAGGGACAGGTTGAGCCACCTGTGCTGAAGGAGCAATCTTTCCCTGCTTCAGCACAGGTGGCTCAATCAGTCTTAGCTTCAGCACATGTGGCTCAATCAGACCTCCCAGCTACAACACAGGTGTTCTATCACTCCCAGCTTCAGCACAGGTGTTCTATCACTCCCAGCTTCAGCACGGGTGTTCTATCACTCCCTGCTTCAGCACAGGTGTTCTGTCACTCCCAGCTTCAGCACAGGTGTTCTGTCACTCCCAGCTTCAGCACAGGTGTTCTGTCACTCCCAGCTTCAGCACAGGTGGCTCAACCATTGACGTTATCTGAAGCTGGGACAGCCTTAATACCTGGGCTATTGTTGGCGTGTGAGCCCGGAGTTTGTCCGCCCCTGCGCCGTACACAGAAAGCAGATCGTCTGCTAACTAGTAGCAGGTTTTTCATCTGCCGTTTCCCAACCAGCCTATGAACATTGTAGATAAATTGAGGTATGTCCCCTGGCTTTTTATAACCTAGTCAAATTATCCCTTCATTTCTCTGTCCACCACTAATACTTAGTTTTTTTTTTTGGGTTGCCTTCCCGTCCTTTTGACGTTTTCCATATCCGCAGTGTAAAAACAAAATGCTACCACTTAAGCTCCAAAGAAAACACCGCGGGACACATTGTTGGCAAACTCTGCCCCAGTAATGCTGCAGAGCGTCTTTCTTTCCCTTCTGACTAATGTACATTTCCTGCAGAAATTACACGTTTTTACGCACATTATTGGGACTTAAGAAAGGCTCCATAATAGAAATGAAAAACAAAAAAAAACAAGCTGAAATGTTCTCCGAATTTCAGTTGTCTTTGGGATGCAGAACTAAAACCACAGCCGCGTTCCGTGGGCTGCGTCCTCTAGAACAGGGGGCGCAACTCCAGTCCTCAAGACCCCCCCTCCCCCAACAGGTCAGTTTCTCAGGGTATCCCTGCTTTAGCACAGGAGGCTTAATCAGTCCCTGCTTCAGCACAGGTCTTCAACCGATCCACTGATTGAGCCACCTGTGCTGTAGCTTGGATATCCTTAAATCCTGACTTATTTGGGGGATGGGGAGTTGAGCACCCCTGTTCTAGAGTTGTAACAGGTCTTCTAGAGCCAGAAGGGGACCACCCTAGTCAATATGGGCCGTGGTACCTGGGGCTTTCGTTTGGGGCTGACACGGAGATAAGGAAAAAATGCAGCTACCTTCCCAAAGAGGCAAGGATCAATTCATGAAATTATTTTGAGAATCCGTAAAAAATATATAGATACTTTTTTGGCCTAAGTGGTACGTGTCACTAATGACAGCGGTGGTACCGGAGAGAGGGTGTGATGCCCTGAATGGCTTTCTGCTGCAGTGGGTGTAGAGTACATACAGGTAGTACCATGAATATTGGCAGTGACTGACGGGAACACGGAGAGCCTCCAGGTATGTACCTGAGCCTCGGCACTCGCCCATTCTTTCAGTTCACGTAACGGGCTATTGTAAGAAACAGGTGCTGTAATTAACCACCCAATTCGGTGTGTATTGGAATTTATTGGGACTCCGAACACTTGAAATGGTCAGTATATGGAAAATAGCAAACGTGCCCAAATGCGGTGGTTATTTCCACCTCCGGCAGACGTGCAGGTTGAAGTATTTGTAACTTTTCTGGTTCTTTTTGTGCGTGTGATTGATGTCTTTTTTCCAGGAGGTGGAGAAGATGAAATGAATAAAGGCATTCGGGTTAGATTCTTATACTTGGTTTCGGGAGAGGGGTGTGGGGGGGGGGGGGAGAAGCCCTTTGTCCAGGGGGAATTCAGGGGCCTCGGTCCTTTTACTCATTGTGTATGTAATTGTAAGTGTGTGTTTCTAATGTTGGGATTAGGCACTTTGGTTAATTTTTTGATACCAGAACGTGACGAAAGTGTTTGTGTAACAGAGGCGTGCATAGTCTGATTGGAGATCTTTTACCCAGCGATTTACAAATCTGTAATTATTTTCTACAGACTGGGGTACTAATTAGCCCCCCCTAACTGGGCCGGGCTTGGAACGGCTCTTTTCTGTGCAATAAACCATTTCCATGCGTTGCCGGCCCGGGTGTAAGGAAACGCCCCGATGTTTCCCGGCTGAAGAGTTGACCAAGTGGAAATAAAAATTGGGTAGTCGTTGAACCTGTCTTTTAGTGTTTAAGACTTAGAGGTGTATTTCTTAATCTCGGATAGTGCCGATTTGAGACGCTATCTCTCAAGCTCCATTGAAGTCAGTGTGAGTTTCCATGTGACAGTGCTCTGATCGGCACTATCGCAGTTTAATGAATAAGCCCCCGAGACTGACATACCTTGATTTTTTAGCAGTACGGTAACAGGAACGCGCATTGTCAGAGGATTGCGGAGGTCATGTTTAATCACTCCCTGGTAAAGGCAGGAATCTGGTTTTAAATAGGGGGGAAGTTTTAAGGCTGTAATATCCCACCTTAACCCCTTCCTGACTGTTCTTGTACAAGGCGCTGGACACGGAGGGTCCAGGCCCTCATGGAGGTGAAAGGGTTAGGCCAGAGGTGACCAAGTCCTGTCCTCAAGGGCCACCAACAGGTCCGGTTTTAAGAATATCCCTGCTTCAGCACAGGTGTCTCAATCAGTCTTCGACTCAGCCACTGATTGAGTCAGCTGTGCTGAAGCAGGGATATCCTTAAACCCGGACCTGTTGGGGGGATATCCTCATTGTAGGAGATGCCATTCCTTATATATCCGTCCTGTAAGAGCACACTGCTCATCTAACGCCCTCTCACATCCATCCGAAAACCTGAAGGGCTCATGGAGCTAGTTAGTGATAACCGCCCGAGTCAATTCATGTGCACAGCAATATAATGGTTCACTGAGACACTGATTAAGCTTCCTGTGCTGAAGCAGGGATATCCTTAAACCCTGACCTGCTGGTAGTCCTTGAGGACTGCAGTTGGCCAGCCTACAGTTGATCCACTGATTGAGCCACCTGTGCTGAAGCAGGGATATCCTGAACACCTGACCTGCTGGTGGCCCTTGAGGACTGGAGTTGGCCTCCCCTGTCCTTGTAGTGATTTGCGTGCCGATTCCAACATGTTTTCCTCCAGGTGTGCTAACAACCTTACAGTACTGAGATTTTGCATGTAATCTCCCGGCCTCGTCTAATGTGAGAGCAACAACCACAGACTGAGATTATGGATTGGCGGGATGTGCTGTGTGTATAGAGAGTGCGTTGTGTGGGCAGCCCTGACCCGGCACAAGCCGTGTGAACGGCAAATAGACTTTGTGTACACGAGATTCTGCTTTGAATTGTGCACCTGCGGAGAGCGTGAAAGATTCAAAGTGGGGCTTTAACAAACCGGTTGCTCTTAATAGTCGCAATATATTGTGTATATAATAAATATATATTTATATATATATACACCAAAATATATTTACTATATACTCCTATTCACAATATGGTTAGACCTAAGACAAACGCCTACAAAAATATTGCGCAGAGCATTGAAGAATTGGCCACATTTACAATGTTGTCGATCACGACGACACCGTCATTAGCGGTCCCAGGATATTCACTGTGTCCACTATGAGCCGGAGGCGGACATCTCGTCAGAGCCAGTTTGGACAGACGGGTCATGGGAGAGATGCACTTTGTGTAACTGTGTACAGCAAGGCCCCGCTTCTCGGCGCCCCGCTTTTCGGCGATACGGCGGTACCGAGAAGGGGGCCGCCGTGTCTGCCATGTACCGAGAACAAGCCAGTCCGGGATCGCGCATGCGCAGAACGGGCCGGTCCGAGGTCGCGCATGCGCAGAATGGTGTTTTTGCCGACGTTGCGCATGCGTAGAACGGCGCATTGCCAGTCTGCGCATGCGCACATAAAGAAAATCGCTGGTTCCACTTTCCGCGTCCTTAGAAAGGAACCCGCCGCATGATTGGGGCCCTCCTGTAATTGAGCACAGCCAGAAAATCACATACAGTTGTGTGAAAAAGAAAGTACACCCTCTTTGAATTCCATGGTTTTACCTATCAGGACATAATAACAATCATCTGTTCCTTAGCAGGTATTAAAATTAGGTAAATACAACCTCAGATGAACAACAACACATGACATATTACACCGTGTCATGATTTATTTAACAAAAATAAAGCCAAAATGGAGAAGCTGTGTGTGAAAAACTAAGTACACCCTTACTGATTCCATAGGAATTAAGATGCTAAGTAGCAGACAGGAGCTGCTTATCAAATGCCCTTGATTAATTGATCATCAGCAAGTGTGACCACCTCTATAAAAGCCAAAGTTTTAGCAGTTTGCTGGTCTGGAGCATTCAGGTGTGTGTTAACACAATGCCAAGGAGGAAAGACATCAGCAATGATCTTAGAGAAGCAATTGTTGCTGCCCATCAATCTGGGAAGGGTTATAAGGCCATTTCCAAACAATTTAAAGTCCATCATTCTACAGTGAGAAATATTATTCAAAAGTGGAAAACATTCAAGACAGTTGCCAGCCAACCTTCCTAGGACTGGACGCCCCAGCAAATTCACCCCATGGTCAGATCGTGCAATGCTCAGAATAATTGCAAAAAAAACCAAGAGTTACATCTCAGACTCTACAAGCCTCAGTTAGCATGTTAAATGTTAAAGTTCATGACAGTACAATTAGAAAAAGACTGAACTAGTATGGTTTGTTTGCAAGGGTTGCCAGGAGAAAGCCTATTCTCTCTAAAAAGAACATGGCAGCATGGCTTAGGTTTGCAAAGTTGCACCTGAACAAACCACAAGACTTCTGGAACAATGTCCTTTGGACAGATGAGACCAAGTGCCACGTTTGGCGAAAACCAAACACAGCATATCAGCACAAACACCTCATACCAACTGTCAAGCACGGTGGTGGAGGGGTGATGATTTGGGCTTGCTTTGCAGCCACAGGACCTTGAGTCCTTGCAGTCATTGAGTCGACCATAAACTCCTCTGTATACCAAAGTATTCTAGAGTCAAATGGGAGGCCATCTGTCCGACAGCTAAAGCTTGGCCGAAATTGGGTTATGCAACAGGACAATGATCCTAAGCACACCAGCAAATCTACAACAGAATGGCTGAAAAAGAAAAGAATCAAGGTGTTGCAATGGCCCAGTCAAAGTCCAGACCTCAACCCGATTGAAATGCTGTGGCAGGACCTTAAGAGAGCTGTGCATAAACAAATGCCCACAAACCTCAATAAACTGAAGCAACGTTGTAAAGAAGAGTGGGCCAAAATTCCTCCACAACGATGTGAGAGACTGATAAAGTCATACAGAAAATGATTACTTCAAGTTATTGCTGCTAAAGGTGGTTCTACAAGCTATTGAATCATAATGTGTACTTAGTTTTTCACACATGGCTTCTCCATTTTGGCTTTATTTTTGTTAAATCATGACACGGTGTAATATGTCATGTATTGTTGTTCATCTGAGGTTGCATTTACCTAATTTTAAGACCTGCTAAGGAACAGATGATTGTTATTATGTCCTGATATGTAAAACCATAGAATTCAAAGAGGGTGTGCTTTCTTTTTCACACCACTGTAGGTCGACATGCCCTGTGTTATTCCAAAACGTATCCCACTAATTCCGGCAATGTTTCAGTATTCTGTCGCATAAACCGTACTCTGAAGCCCGGGATAAACCCACCCAATATGACATTTCTGTTTTTTTTTAAAATTACCCAGACTTCATACAGTATGTGAAGTCGCGTGATCCACGCTGCGAGTGGGCTCGCCGCGCCCTCCAGAGCGTGCGCCTCGCTCCGCAGAATAAAGCGCAGTGATTTTATCGTCGCCCATACACCTCAGGTCCCCCCCTCCCTTCCCCCCTCCCCCCCCGATCCTGGACAGCGATCTGCTGCTACCCCTCGAGCTTGGCTCTCAGAAGCATTTCGGAAGAGTTGAGTTTCAAGTGTGCTTCCTGAATGCCCACACAGCCTCGCCAGCCTGAAATGCCACACAGCTTAAATTGCAGCCGCGGGGATTGCCGTTTGCTGACTCACCGGATTGGCTCGGGCCCTGGGGCCTGCGTCCATCACACAGAGCCGGTGTCCCACCGCAGCTATTCTCGTTCTTCAGCAGAGCAGAAAAGTTAGTTCTGTCAGAAAAGCTGTTTCTGGCAAAAACAAGGGGATTAATCTGCTATAAGTCAGCTTTATAGTTTCAACCAGAAACGCAACTTCATCTAAAACAGGACGGATACTTTGTATGAAGTAAAGAATTGCTTGAAGCGCTGGCATGGTCGTTTTTCCAGAAATTCCCTTTGTTTATATACTTTTATTCATTTCCGATGTATTTTCTGCCATTATTCATAGTTTCTGTTTTAAAAAAAAAATATATATATATATATATAAATGTATTTCCGCTTCACTTCTGAGAAACCCAGGTCGCCGCTGGAAATGAGCTTGGGGATTTTAGTAATAATGCATTGAGGTCATGCATTTAGATTTTAATGCTTAGAATTGAAATAGAGACGAAAAGGGGCTTTTCTTGTGCAGCTCTTTAGCAAAACGGAAACGCAAGCCTCCTGCAGATGGTAAAATATTCATAAAATGCCGCAACATGGCTTTTTATCCCATTCTGTATGCAAATATTTAATAGTGTCATCGGCTTTTTATATAGCTAGTAAGCGTTCTGTAGGCAAGGGATAGGAAATGTAAAAACTGGGACACAAGCTCATGCACTTTGTTTTCTGAATTATATTTTTATGTATAGACGTTATAAAATCTCATTAATCCTGACACCATCTAAAGTAAAAACACAGTAATACACTCCTGATCTCTAAAGCGTTCCCTACCAGTCCAATATCACACAGCCGTACACTGAGCCTTTAAAGGAGCAGTCCGATATCACACAGCCGTACACTGAGCCTTTAAAGGAGCAGTCCGATATCACACAGCCGTACACCGAGCCTTTAAAGGAGCAGTCCGATATCACACAGCCGCACACTGAGCCTTTAAAGGAGCAGTCCGATATCACACAGCCGTACACTGAGCCTTTAAAGGAGCAGTCCTATATCACACAGCCGTACACTGAGCCTTTAGAGGAGCAGTCCGATATCACACAGCCGTACACTGAGCCTTTAAAGGAGCAGTCCGATATCACACAGCCGTACACTGAGCCTTTAAAGGAGCAGTCCGATATCACACAGCCGTACACTGAGCCTTTAAAGGAGCAGTCCGATATCACACAGCCGCACACTGAGCCTTTAAAGGAGCAGTCCGATATCACACAGCCGCACACTGAGCCTTTAAAGGAGCAGTCCGATATCACACAGCCGTACACTGAGCCTTTAAAGGAGCAGTCCGATATCACACAGCCGTACACTGAGCCTTTAAAGGAGCAGTCCGATATCACACAGCCGTACACTGAGCCTTTAAAGGAGCAGTCCGATATCACACAGCCGTACACTGAGCCTTTAAAGGAGCAGTCCGATATCACACAGCCGTACACTGAGCCTTTAAAGGTGCAGTCCGATATCACACAGCCGTACACTGAGCCTTTAAAGGAGCAGTCCGATATCACACAGCCGTACACTGAGCCTTTAAAGGAGCAGTCCTATATCACACAGCCGCACACTGAGCCTTTAAAGGAGCAGTCCTATATCACACAGCCGTACACTGAGCCTTTAAAGGAGCAGTCCGATATCACACAGCCGTACACTGAGCCTTTAAAGGAGCAGTCCGATATCACACAGCCGTACACTGAGCCTTTAAAGGAGCAGTCCGATATCACACAGCCGTACACTGAGCCTTTAAAGGAGCAGTCCGATATCACACAGCCGTACACTGAGCCTTTAAAGGAGCAGTCCTATATCACACAGCCGTACACTGAGCCTTTAAAGGAGCAGTCCGATATCACACAGCCGTACACTGAGCCTTTAAAGGAGCAGTCCAATATCACACAGCCGCACACTGAGCCTTTAAAGGAGCAGTCCTATATCACACAGCCGCACACTGAGCCTTTAAAGGAGCAGTCCAATATCACACAGCCGTACACTGAGCCTTTAAAGGAGCAGTCCAATATCACACAGCCGCACACTGAGCCTTTAAAGGAGCAGTCCAATATCACACAGCCGTACACTGAGCCTTTAAAGGTGCAGTCCTATATCACACAGCCGTACACTGAGCCTTTAAAGGAGCAGTCCGATATCACACAGCCGTACACTGAGCCTTTAAAGGAGCAGTCCGATATCACACAGCCGTACACTGAGCCTTTAAAGGAGCAGTCCGATATCACACAGCCGTACACTGAGCCTTTAAAGGAGCAGTCCGATATCACACAGCCGTACACTGAGCCTTTAAAGGAGCAGTCCGATATCACACAGCCGTACACTGAGCCTTTAAAGGAGCAGTCCTATATCACACAGCCGTACACTGAGCCTTTAAAGGAGCAGTCCGATATCACACAGCCGTACACTGAGCCTTTAAAGGAGCAGTCCGATATCACACAGCCGTACACTGAGCCTTTAAAGGAGCAGTCCGATATCACACAGCCGTACACTGAGCCTTTAAAGGAGCAGTCCGATATCACACAGCCGTACACTGAGCCTTTAAAGGAGCAGTCCGATATCACACAGCCGTACACTGAGCCTTTAAAGGAGCAGTCCGATATCACACAGCCGTACACTGAGCCTTTAAAGGAGCAGTCCGATATCACACAGCCGTACACTGAGCCTTTAAAGGAGCAGTCCGATATCACACAGCCGTACACTGAGCCTTTAAAGGAGCAGTCCGATATCACACAGCCGTACACTGAGCCTTTAAAGGAGCAGTCCGATATCACACAGCCGTACACTGAGCCTTTAAAGGAGCAGTCCGATGTCACACAGCCGTACACTGAGCCTTTAAAGGTGCAGTCCAATATCACACAGCCGTACACTGAGCCTTTAAAGGAGCAGTCCGATATCACACAGCCGTACACTGAGCCTTTAAAGGAGCAGTCCGATATCACACAGCCGCACACTGAGCCTTTAAAGGTGCAGTCCAATATCACACAGCCGTACACTGAGCCTTTAAAGGTGCAGTCCGATATCACACAGCCGTACACTGAGCCTTTAAAGGAGCAGTCCGATATCACACAGCCGTACACTGAGCCTTTAAAGGAGCAGTCCGATATCACACACCCGTACACTGAGCCTTTAAAGGAGCAGTCCAATATCACACAGCCGTACACTGAGCCTTTAAAGGAGCAGTCCTATATCACACAGCCGTACACTGAGCCTTTAAAGGTGCAGTCCGATATCACACAGCCGTACACTGAGCCTTTAAAGGAGCAGTCCTATATCACACAGCCGCACACTGAGCCTTTAAAGGAGCAGTCCGATATCACACAGCCGTACACTGAGCCTTTAAAGGTGCAGTCCGATATCACACAGCCGTACACTGAGCCTTTAAAGGAGCAGTCCTATATCACACAGCCGTACACTGAGCCTTTAAAGGAGCAGTCCGATATCACACAGCCGTACACTGAGCCTTTAAAGGAGCAGTCCTATATCACACAGCCGCACACTGAGCCTTTAAAGGAGCAGTCCGATATCACACAGCCGTACACTGAGCCTTTAAAGGAGCAGTCCGATATCACACAGCCGTACACTGAGCCTTTAAAGGAGCAGTCCTATATCACACAGCCGTACACTGAGCCTTTAAAGGAGCAGTCCTATATCACACAGCCGTACACTGAGCCTTTAAAGGAGCAGTCCTATATCACACAGCCGTACACTGAGCCTTTAAAGGAGCAGTCCGATATCACACAGCCGTACACTGAGCCTTTAAAGGTGCAGTCCAATATCACACAGCCGTACACTGAGCCTTTAAAGGAGCAGTCCTATATCACACAGCCGTACACTGAGCCTTTAAAGGAGCAGTCCGATATCACACAGCCGTACACTGAGCCTTTAAAGGAGCAGTCCGATATCACACAGCCGCACACTGAGCCTTTAAAGGAGCAGTCCGATATCACACAGCCGTACACTGAGCCTTTAAAGGTGCAGTCCGATATCACACAGCCGTACACTGAGCCTTTAAAGGAGCAGTCCTATATCACACAGCCGTACACTGAGCCTTTAAAGGAGCAGTCCGATATCACACAGCCGTACACTGAGCCTTTAAAGGAGCAGTCCTATATCACACAGCCGTACACTGAGCCTTTAAAGGTGCAGTCCTATATCACACAGCCGTACACTGAGCCTTTAAAGGAGCAGTCCTATATCACACAGCCGTACACTGAGCCTTTAAAGGTGCAGTCCTATATCACACAGCCGTACACTGAGCCTTTAAAGGAGCAGTCCTATATCACACAGCCGTACACTGAGCCTTTAAAGGAGCAGTCCGATATCACACAGCCGTACACTGAGCCTTTAAAGGAGCAGTCCGATATCACACAGCCGTACACTGAGCCTTTAAAGGAGCAGTCCGATATCACACAGCCGTACACTGAGCCTTTAAAGGAGCAGTCCGATATCACACAGCCGTACACTGAGCCTTTAAAGGAGCAGTCCGATATCACACAGCCGCACACTGAGCCTTTAAAGGAGCAGTCCTATATCACACAGCCGTACACTGAGCCTTTAAAGGTGCAGTCCGATATCACACAGCCGTACACTGAGCCTTTAAAGGAGCAGTCCGATATCACACAGCCGTACACTGAGCCTTTAAAGGAGCAGTCCGATATCACACAGCCGTACACTGAGCCTTTAAAGGAGCAGTCCGATATCACACAGCCGTACACTGAGCCTTTAAAGGAGCAGTCCGATATCACACAGCCGTACACTGAGCCTTTAAAGGAGCAGTCCGATATCACACAGCCGTACACTGAGCCTTTAAAGGAGCAGTCCGATATCACACAGCCGTACACTGAGCCTTTAAAGGAGCAGTCCGATATCACACAGCCGCACACTGAGCCTTTAAAGGAGCAGTCCGATATCACACAGCCGCACACTGAGCCTTTAAAGGTGCAGTCCTATATCACACAGCCGTACACTGAGCCTTTAAAGGAGCAGTCCGATATCACACAGCCGTACACTGAGCCTTTAAAGGAGCAGTCCGATATCACAC
>NW_027456636.1:0-14054 GCF_040206685.1 Ascaphus truei | reverse complement strand
GAATACCGCCTGTATTATCCTTCTCTGCAGGAATACCCCCTGTAATATCCTTCTCTGCAGGAATTCCGCCTGTATTATCCTTCTCTGCAGGAATACCCCCTGTATTATACTTCTATGCAGGAATACCGCCTGTATTATCCTTCTCTGCAGGAATACCCCCTGTATTATCCTTCTCTGCAGGAATACCGCCTGTATTATCCTTCTCTGCAGGAGTACCCCCTGTATTATCCTTCTCTGCAGGAATACCACCTGTATTATCCTTCTCTGCAGGAGTACCGCCTGTATTATCCTTCTCTGCAGGAATACCCCCTGTATTATCCTTCTCTGCAGGAATACCCCCAGTATTATCCTTCTCTGCAGGAGTACCGCCTGTATTATCCTTCTCTGCAGGAATACCCCCTGTATTATCCTTCTCTGCAGGAATACCCCCTGTATTATCCTTCTCTGCAGGAATACCCCCTGTATTATCCTTCTCTGCAGGAATACCCCCTGTATTATCCTTCTCTGCAGGAATACCCCCTGTATTATCCTTCTCTGCAGGAATACCCCCTGTATTATCCTTCTCTGCAGGAATACCCCATGTATTTTCCTTCTCTGCAGGAATACCCCCTGTATTATCCTTCTCTGCAGGAATACCCCCTGTATTATCCTTCTCTGCAGGAATACCCCATGTATTATCCTTCTCTGCAGGAATACCCCCTGTATTATCCTTCTCTGCAGGAATACCCCATGTATTATCCTTCTCTGCAGGAATACCACCTGTATTATCCTTCTCTGCAGGAATACCGCCTGTATTATCCTTCTCTGCTGGAATATCCCCTGTATTATCCTTCTCTGCAGGAATACCACCTGTATTATCCTTCTCTGCAGGAATACCACCTGTATTATCCTTCTCTGCAGGAATACCCCCTGTATTATCCTTCTCTGCAGGAATACCACCTGTATTATCCTTCTCTGCAGGAATACCCCCTGTATTATCCTTCTCTGCAGGAATACCCCCTGTATTATCCTTCTCTGCAGGAATAATACCTGTATTATCCTTCTCTGCAGGAATACCCCCTGTATTATCCTTCTCTGCAGGAATACCCCCTGTATTATCCTTCTCTGCAGGAACACCCCCTGTATTATCCTTCTCTGCAGGAATACCCCCTGTATTATCCTTCTCTGCAGGAATACCGCCTGTATTATCCTTCACTGCAGGAACACCCCCTGTATTATCCTTCTCTGCAGGAACACCGCCTGTATTATCCTTCTCTGCAGGAATACCCCCTGTATTATCCTTCTCTGCAGGAACACCCCCTGTATAATCCTTCTCTGCAGGAATACCCCCTGTATTATACTTCCCTTGCAGGAATACCCCCTGTATTATCCTTCTCTGCAGGAATACCCCCTGTATTATCCTTCTCTGCAGGAGTACCGCCTGTATTATCCTTCTCTGCAGGAATACCCCCTGTATTATCCTTCTCTGCAGGAATACCGCCTGTATTATCCTTCTCTGCAGGAATACCCCCTGTATTATCCTTCTCTGCAGGAATACCCCCTGTTTTATCCTTCTCTGCAGGAGTACCGCCTGTATTATCCTTCTCTGTAGGAATACCGCCTGTATTATCCTTCTCTGCAGGAATACCCCCTGTATTATCCTTCTCTGCAGGAATACCCCCTGTATTATCCTTCTCTGCAGGAATACCACCTGTATTATCCTTCTCTGCAGGAATACCCCCTGTATTAGCCTTCTCTGCAGGAATACCACCTGTATTACCCTTCTCTGCAGGAATACCCCCTGTATTATCCTTCTCTGCAGGAATACCGCCTGTATTATCCTTCTCTGCAGGAATACCCCCTGTATTATCCTTCTCTGCAGGAATACCCCCTGTATTATCCTTCTCTGCAGGAATACCCCCTGTATTATCCTTCTCTGCAGGAATACCGCCTGTATTATCCTTCTCTGCAGGAATACCCCCTGTATTATCCTTCTCTGCAGGAGTACCGCCTGTACTATCCTTCTCTGCAGGAATACCCCCTGTAGTATCCTTCTCTGCAGGAATACCACCTGTATTATCCTTCTCTGCAGGAATACCGCCTGTATTATCCTTCTCTGCAGGAATACCCCCTGTATTATCCTTCTCTGCAGGAATACCCCCTGTATTATCCTTCTCTGCAGGAATACCCCCTGTATTATCCTTCTCTGCAGGAATACCCCCTGTATTATCCTTCTCTGCAGGAATACCCCCTGTATTATCCTTCTCTGCAGGAATACCGCCTGTATTATCCTTCTCTGCAGGAATACCCCCTGTATTATCCTTCTCTGCAGGAGTACCGCCTGTACTATCCTTCTCTGCAGGAATACCCCCTGTAGTATCCTTCTCTGCAGGAATGCCACCTGTATTATCCTTCTCTGCAGGAATACCGCCTGTATTATCCTTCTCTGCAGGAATACCCCCTGTATTATCCTTCTCTGCAGGAATACCGCCTGTATTATCGTTCTCTGCAGGAATACCCCCTCTATAATCCTTCTCTGCAGGAATACCGCCTGTATTATCCTTCTCTGCAGGAATACCCCCTGTATAATCCTTCTCTGCAGGAATACCGCCTGTATTATCCTTCTCTGCAGGAATACCGCCTGTATTATCCTTCTCTGCAGGAATACCGCCTGTATTATCCTTCTCTGCAGGAATACCCCCTGTATTATCCTTCTCTGCAGGAATACCCCCTGTATTATCCTTCTCTGCAGGAATACCCCCTGTATTATCCTTCTCTGCAGGAATACCCCCTGTATTATCCTTCTCTGCAGGAACACCACCTGTATTATCCTTCTCTGCAGGAATACCCCGTATTATCCTTCTCTGCAGGAACACCCCCTGTATTATCCTTCTCTGCAGGAACACCCCCTGTATTATCCTTCTCTGCAGGAATACCCCCTGTATTATCCTTCTCTGCAGGAACACCCCCTGTATTATCCTTCTCTGCAGGAATACCCCCTGTATTATCCTTTTCTACAGGAATACCCCCTGTATTATCCTTCTCTGCAGGAATACCCCCTGTATTATCCTTCTCTGCAGGAATACCCCCTGTATTATCCTTCTCTGCAGGAATACCCCCTGTATTATCCTTCTCTGCAGGAATACCCCCTGTATTATCCTTCTCTGCAGGAATACCACCTGTATTATCCTTCTCTGCAGGAATACCCCCTGTATTATCGTTCTCTGCAGTAATACCCCCTCTATAATCCTTCTCTGCAGGAATACCGCCTGTATTATCCTTCTCTGCAGGAATACCCCCTGTGTAATCCTTCTCTGCAGGAATACCGCCTGTATTATCCTTCTCTGCAGGAATACCACCTGTATTATCCTTCTCTGCAGGAATACCCCCTGTATTATCCTTCTCTGCAGGAATACCACCTTTATTATTCTTCTCTACAGGAATACCCCCTGTATTAACCTTCTCTGCAGGAATACCCCCTGTATTATCCTTCTCTGCAGGAATACACCCTGTATTATCCTTCTCTGCAGGAATACCGCCTGCATTATCCTTCTCTGCAGGAATACCCCCTGTATTATCCTTCTCTGCAGGAATACCCCCTGTATTATCCTTCTCTGCAGGAATACCGCCTGTATTATCGTTCTCTGCAGTAATACCCCCTCTATAATCCTTCTCTGCAGGAATACCGCCTGTATTATCCTTCTCTGCAGGAATACCCCCTGTATAATCCTTCTCTGCAGGAATACCGCCTGTATTATCCTTCTCTGCAGGAATACCGCCTGTATTATCCTTCTCTGCAGGAATACCGCCTGTATTATCCTTCTCTGCAGGAATACCACCTGTATTATCCTTCTCTGCAGGAATACCGCCTGTATTATCCTTCTCTGCAGGAATACCCCCTGTATTATCCTTCTCTGCAGGAATACTCCCTGTATTATCCTTCTCTGCAGAAATACCCCCTGTATTATCCTTCTCTGCAGGAATACCGCCTGTATTATCCTTCTCTGCAGGAATACCCCCTGTAATATCCTTCTCTGCAGGAATACCGCCTGTATTATCCTTCTCTGCAGGAATACCCCCTGTATTATCCTTCTATGCAGGAATACCGCCTGTATTATCCTTCTCTGCAGGAATACCCCCTGTATTATCCTTCTCTGCAGGAATACCGCCTGTATTATCCTTCTCTGCAGGAGTACCCCCTGTATTATCCTTCTCTGCAGGAATACCACCTGTATTATCCTTCTCTGCAGGAGTACCGCCTGTATTATCCTTCTCTGCAGGAATACCCCCTGTATTATCCTTCTCTGCAGGAATACCCCCAGTATTATCCTTCTCTGCAGGAGTACCGCCTGTATTATCCTTCTCTGCAGGAATACCCCCTGTATTATCCTTCTCTGCAGGAATACCCCCTGTATTATCCTTCTCTGCAGGAATACCCCCTGTATTATCCTTCTCTGCAGGAATACCCCCTGTATTATCCTTCTCTGCAGGAATACCCCCTGTATTATCCTTCTCTGCAGGAATACCCCCTGTATTATCCTTCTCTGCAGGAATACCCCATGTATTTTCCTTCTCTGCAGGAATACCCCCTGTATTATCCTTCTCTGCAGGAATACCCCCTGTATTATCCTTCTCTGCAGGAATACCCCATGTATTATGCTTCTCTGCAGGAATACCCCCTGTATTATCCTTCTCTGCAGGAATACCCCATGTATTATCCTTCTCTGCAGGAATACCACCTGTATTATCCTTCTCTGCAGGAATACCGCCTGTATTATCCTTCTCTGCTGGAATATCCCCTGTATTATCCTTCTCTGCAGGAATACCACCTGTATTATCCTTCTCTGCAGGAATACCACCTGTATTATCCTTCTCTGCAGGAATACCCCCTGTATTATCCTTCTCTGCAGGAATACCACCTGTATTATCCTTCTCTGCAGGAATACCCCCTGTATTATCCTTCTCTGCAGGAATACCCCCTGTATTATCCTTCTCTGCAGGAATAATACCTGTATTATCCTTCTCTGCAGGAATACCCCCTGTATTATCCTTCTCTGCAGGAATACCCCCTGTATTATCCTTCTCTGCAGGAACACCCCCTGTATTATCCTTCTCTGCAGGAATACCCCCTGTATTATCCTTCTCTGCAGGAATACCGCCTGTATTATCCTTCACTGCAGGAACACCCCCTGTATTATCCTTCTCTGCAGGAACACCGCCTGTATTATCCTTCTCTGCAGGAATACCCCCTGTATTATCCTTCTCTGCAGGAACACCCCCTGTATAATCCTTCTCTGCAGGAATACCCCCTGTATTATACTTCCCTTGCAGGAATACCCCCTGTATTATCCTTCTCTGCAGGAATACCCCCTGTATTATCCTTCTCTGCAGGAGTACCGCCTGTATTATCCTTCTCTGCAGGAATACCCCCTGTATTATCCTTCTCTGCAGGAATACCGCCTGTATTATCCTTCTCTGCAGGAATACCCCCTGTATTATCCTTCTCTGCAGGAATACCCCCTGTTTTATCCTTCTCTGCAGGAGTACCGCCTGTATTATCCTTCTCTGTAGGAATACCGCCTGTATTATCCTTCTCTGCAGGAATACCCCCTGTATTATCCTTCTCTGCAGGAATACCCCCTGTATTATCCTTCTCTGCAGGAATACCCCCTGTATTATCCTTCTCTGCAGGAATACCACCTGTATTATCCTTCTCTGCAGGAATACCACCTGTATTATCATTCTCTGCAGGAATACCACCTGTATTACCCTTCTCTGCAGGAATACCCCCTGTATTATCCTTCTCTGCAGGAATACCACCTGTATTATCCTTCTCTGCAGGAATACCCCCTGTATTATCCTTCTCTGCAGGAATACCACCTGTATTACCCTTCTCTGCAGGAATACCCCCTGTATTATCCTTCTCTGCAGGAATACCGCCTGTATTATCCTTCTCTGCAGGAATACCCCCTGTATTATCCTTCTCTGCAGGAATACCCCCTGTATTATCCTTCTCTGCAGGAATACCCCCTGTATTATCCTTCTCTGCAGGAATACCGCCTGTATTATCCTTCTCTGCAGGAATACCCCCTGTATTATCCTTCTCTGCAGGAGTACCGCCTGTACTATCCTTCTCTGCAGGAATACCCCCTGTAGTATCCTTCTCTGCAGGAATACCACCTGTATTATCCTTCTCTGCAGGAATACCGCCTGTATTATCCTTCTCTGCAGGAATACCCCCTGTATTATCCTTCTCTGCAGGAATACCCCCTGTATTATCCTTCTCTGCAGGAATACCCCCTGTATTATCCTTCTCTGCAGGAATACCCCCTGTATTATCCTTCTCTGCAGGAATACCCCCTGTATTATCCTTCTCTGCAGGAATACCGCCTGTATTATCCTTCTCTG
Source organism: Ascaphus truei (assembly GCF_040206685.1). Taxonomy (NCBI): domain Eukaryota; kingdom Metazoa; phylum Chordata; class Amphibia; order Anura; family Ascaphidae; genus Ascaphus; species Ascaphus truei. Next base: position 7,667 of record NW_027456636.1, on the reverse strand, counting down.
CAGGAATACCCCCTGTATTATCCTTCTCTGCAGGAGTACCGCCTGTACTATCCTTCTCTGCAGGAATACCCCCTGTAGTATCCTTCTCTGCAGGAATACCACCTGTATTATCCTTCTCTGCAGGAATACCGCCTGTATTATCCTTCTCTGCAGGAATACCCCCTGTATTATCCTTCTCTGCAGGAATACCGCCTGTATTATCGTTCTCTGCAGGAATACCCCCTCTATAATCCTTCTCTGCAGGAATACCGCCTGTATTATCCTTCTCTGCAGGAATACCCCCTGTATAATCCTTCTCTGCAGGAATACCGCCTGTATTATCCTTCTCTGCAGGAATACCGCCTGTATTATCCTTCTCTGCAGGAATACCGCCTGTATTATCCTTCTCTGCAGGAATACCCCCTGTATTATCCTTCTCTGCAGGAATACCCCCTGTATTATCCTTCTCTGCAGGAATACCCCCTGTATTATCCTTCTCTGCAGGAATACCCCCTGTATTATCCTTCTCTGCAGGAACACCACCTGTATTATCCTTCTCTGCAGGAATACCCCGTATTATCCTTCTCTGCAGGAACACCCCCTGTATTATCCTTCTCTGCAGGAACACCCCCTGTATTATCCTTCTCTGCAGGAATACCCCCTGTATTATCCTTCTCTGCAGGAACACCCCCTGTATTATCCTTCTCTGCAGGAATACCCCCTGTATTATCCTTTTCTACAGGAATACCCCCTGTATTATCCTTCTCTGCAGGAATACCCCCTGTATTATCCTTCTCTGCAGGAATACCCCCTGTATTATCCTTCTCTGCAGGAATACCCCCTGTATTATCCTTCTCTGCAGGAATACCCCCTGTATTATCCTTCTCTGCAGGAATACCACCTGTATTATCCTTCTCTGCAGGAATACCCCCTGTATTATCCTTCTCTGCAGGAATACCACCTGTTTTATCCTTCTCTGCAGGAATACCACCTGTATTATCCTTCTCTGCAGGAATACCCCCTGTATTATCCTTCTCTGCAGGAATACCCCCAGTATTATCCTTCTCTGCAGGAGTACCGCCTGTATTATCCTTCTCTGCAGGAATACCCCCTGTATTATCCTTCTCTGTAGGAATACCCACTGTATTATCCTTCTCTGCAGGAATACCCCCTGTATTATCCTTCTCTGCAGGAATACCCCCTGTATTATCCTTCTCTGCAGGAATACCCCCTGTATTATCCTTCTCTGCAGGAATATTATCCTTCTCTGCAGGAATACCCCCTGTATTATCCTTCTCTGCAGGAATACCCCCTGTATTATCCTTCTCTGCAGGAATACCCCCTGTATTATCCTTCTCTGCAGGAATACCCCCTGTATTATCCTTCTCTGCAGGAATACCCCCTGTATTATCCTTCTCTGCAGGAATACCCCCTGTGTTATCCTTCTCTGCAGGAATACCCCCTGTGTTATCCTTCTCTGCAGGAATACCCCCTGTGTTATACTTCTCTGCAGGAATACCCCCTGTGTTATCCTTCTCTGCAGGAATACCCCCTGTGTTATCCTTCTCTGCAGGAATACCCCCTGTGTTATCCTTCTCTGCAGGAATACCCCTTGTATTATCCTCTCTGCAGGAATACCCCCTGTGTTATCCTTCGCTGCAGGAATACCCCCTGTGTTATCCTTCTCTACAGGAATACCCCCTGTATTATCCTTCTCTGCAGGAATACCGCCTATATTATCCTTCTCTGCAGGAATACCCCCTGTATTATCCTTCTCTGCAGGAATACCCCCTGTATTATCCTTCTCTGCAGGAGTACCGCCTGTATTATCCTTCTCTGCAGGAATACCCCCTGTATTATCCTTCTCTGCAGGAATACCCCCTGTATTATCCTTCTCTGCAGGAATATCCCCTGTATTATCCTTCTCTGTAGGAATACCGCCCGTATTATCCTTCTCTGCAGGAATACCCCCCGTATTATCCTTCTCTGCAGGAATACCCCCTGTATTATCCTTCTCTGCAGGAATACCTGTATTATCCTTCTCTGCAGGAATACCCCCTGTATTATCCTTCTCTGCAGGAATACCACCTGTATTATCATTCTCTGCAGGAATACCACCTGTATTACCCTTCTCTGCAGGAATACCCCCTGTATTATCCTTCTCTGCAGGAATACCACCTGTATTATCCTTCTCTGCAGGAATACCCCCTGTATTATCCTTCTCTGCAGGAATACCACCTGTATTATCCTTCTCTGCAGGAATACCCCCTGTATTATCCTTCTCTGCAGGAATACCACCTGTATTATCCTTCTCTGCAGGAATACCCCCTGTATTATCCTTCTCTGCAGGAATACCCCCTGTATTATCCTTCTCTGCAGGAGTACCGCCTGTATTATCCTTCTCTGCAGGAATACCCCCTGTAGTATCCTTCTCTGCAGGAATACCACCTGTATTATCCTTCTCTGCAGGAATACCGCCTGTATTATCCTTCTCTGCAGGAATACCCCCTGTATTATCCTTCTCTGCAGGAATACCCCCTGTATTATCCTTCTCTGCAGGAATACCCCCTGTATTATCCTTCTCTGCAGGAATACCCCCTGTATTATCCTTCTCTGCAGGAATACCCCCTGTATTATCCTTCTCTGCAGGAATACCCCCTGTATTATCCTTCTCTGCAGGAATACCCCCTGTATTATCCTTCTCTGCAGGAATACCCACTGTATTATCCTTCTCTGCAGGAATACCGCCTGTATTATCCTTCTCTGCAGGAATACCGCCTGTATTATCCTTCTCTGCAGGAATACCGCCTGTATTATCCTTCTCTGCAGGAATACCCCCTGTATTATCCTTCTCTGCAGGAATACCGCCTGTATTATCCTTCTCTGCAGGAATAACCCCTGTATTATCCTTCTCTGCAGGAACACCACCTGTATTATCCTTCTCTGCAGGAATACCCCGTATTATCCTTCTCTGCAGGAATACCCCCTGTATTATCCTTCTCTGCAGGAATACCCCCTGTATTATCCTTCTCTGCAGGAATACCCCCTGTATTATCCTTCTCTGCAGGAATACCCCCTGTATTATCCTTCTCTGCAGGAATACCCCCTGTATTATCCTTCTCTGCAGGAACACCACCTGTATTATCCTTCTCTGCAGGAATACCCCGTATTATCCTTCTCTGCAGGAACACCCCCTGTATTATCCTTCTCTGCAGGAACACCCCCTGTATTATCCTTCTCTGCAGGAATACCCCCTGTATTATCCTTCTCTGCAGGAACACCCTCTGTATTATCCTTCTCTGCAGGAATACCCCCTGTATTATCCTTTTCTACAGGAATACCCCCTGTATTATCCTTCTCTGCAGGAATACCCCCTGTATTATCCTTCTCTGCAGGAATACCCCCTGTATTATCCTTCTCTGCAGGAATACCCCCTGTATTATCCTTCTCTGCAGGAATACCCCCTGTATTATCCTTCTCTGCAGGAATACCACCTGTATTATCCTTCTCTGCAGGAATACCCCCTGTATTATCCTTCTCTGCAGGAATACCACCTGTTTTATCCTTCTCTGCAGGAATACCACCTCTATTATCCTTCTCTGCAGGAATACCCCCTGTATTATCCTTCTCTGCAGGAATACCCCCAGTATTATCCTTCTCTGCAGGAGTACCGCCTGTATTATCCTTCTCTGCAGGAATACCCCCTGTATTATCCTTCTCTGCAGGAATACCCACTGTATTATCCTTCTCTGCAGGAATACCCCCTGTATTATCCTTCTCTGCAGGAATACCCCCTGTATTATCCTTCTCTGCAGGAATACCCCCTGTATTATCCTTCTCTGCAGGAATACCCCCTGTATTATCCTTCTCTGCAGGAATACCCCCTGTATTATCCTTCTCTGCAGGAATACACCATGTATTATCCTTCTCTGCAGGAATACCACCTGTATTATCCTTCTCTGCAGGAATACCGCCTGTATTATCCTTCTCTGCAGGAATACCACCTGTATTATCCTTCTCTGCAGGAATACCGCCTGTAATCCTTCTCTGCTGGAATACCCCCTGTATTATCCTTCTCTGCAGGAATACCACCTGTATTATCCTTCTCTGCAGGAATACCACCTGTATTATCCTTCTCTGCAGGAATACCCCCTGTATTATCCTTCTCTGCAGGAATACCACCTGTATTATCCTTCTCTGCAGGAATACCCCCTGTATTATCCTTCTCTGCAGGAATACCCCCTGTATTATCCTTCTCTGCAGGAATACCACCTGTATTATCCTTCTCTGCAGGAATACCCCCTGTATTATCCTTCTCTGCAGGAATACCCCCTGTATTATCCTTCTCTGCAGGAACACCCCCTGTATTATCCTTCTCTGCAGGAATACCCCCTGTATTATCCTTCTCTGCAGGAATAACACCTGTATTATCCTTCACTGCAGGAACACCCCCTGTATTATCCTTCTCTGCAGGAATACCACCTGTATTATCCTTCTCTGCAGGAACACCGCCTGTATTATCCTTCTCTGGAGGAATACCCCCTGTATTATCCTTCTCTGCAGGAATACCCCCTGTATAATCCTTCTCTGCAGGAATACCCCCTGTATTATCCTTCTCTGCAGGAATACCGCCTGTATTATCCTTCTCTGCAGGAATACCGCCTGTGTTATCCTTCTCTGCAGGAATATTATCCTTCTCTGCAGGAATACCCCCTGTATTATCCTTCTCTGCAGGAATACCCCCTGTATTATCCTTCTCTGCAGGAATGCCCCCTGTATTATCCTTCTCTGCAGGAATACCCCCTGTATTATCCTTCTCTGCAGGAATACCCCCTGTATTATCCTTCTCTGCAGGAATACCCCCTGTGTTATCCTTCTCTGCAGGAATACCCCCTGTGTTATCCTTCTCTGCAGGAATACCCCCTGTGTTATCCTTCTCTGCAGGAATACCCCCTGTGTTATCCTTCTCTGCAGGAATACCCCTTGTATTATCCTCTCTGCAGGAATACCCCCTGTGTTATCCTTCGCTGCAGGAATACCCCCTGTGTTATCCTTCTCTGCAGGAATACCCCCTGTGTTATCCTTCTCTGCAGGAATACCGCCTGTATTATCCTTCTCTGCAGGAATACCCCCTGTGTTATCCTTCTCTGCAGGAATACCCCCTGTATTATCCTTCTCTGCAGGAATACCGCCTGTATTATCCTTCTCTGCAGGAATACCCCCTGTATTATCCTTCTCTGCAGGAATACCCCCTGTATTATCCTTCTCTGCAGGAATACCCCCTGTGTTATCCTTCTCTGCAGGAATACCCCCTGTGTTATCCTTCTCTGCAGGAATACCCCCTGTGTTATCCTTCTCTGCAGGAATACCCCCTGTGTTATCCTTCTCTGCAGGAATACCCCCTGTGTTATCCTTCTCTGCAGGAATACCCCTTGTATTATCCTCTCTGCAGGAATACCCCCTGTGTTATCCTTCGCTGCAGGAATACCCCCTGTGTTATCCTTCTCTGCAGGAATACCCCCTGTGTTATCCTTCTCTGCAGGAATACCGCCTGTATTATCCTTCTCTGCAGGAATACCCCCTGTGTTATCCTTCTCTGCAGGAATACCCCCTGTATTATCCTTCTCTGCAGGAATACCGCCTGTATTATCCTTCTCTGCAGGAATACCCCCTGTATTATCCTTCTCTGCAGGAATACCCCCTGTATTATCCTTCTCTGCAGGAATACCCCCTGTGTTATCCTTCTCTGCAGGAATACCCCCTGTGTTATCCTTCTCTGCAGGAATACCCCCTGTGTTATCCTTCTCTGCAGGAATACCCCCTGTGTTATCCTTCTCTGCAGGAATACCCCCCGTGTTATCCTTCTCTGCAGGAATACCCCTTGTATTATCCTCTCTGCAGGAATACCCCCTGTGTTATCCTTCTCTGCAGGAATACCCCCTGTGTTATCCTTCTCTGCAGGAATACCCCCTGTGTTATCCTTCTCTGCAGGAATACCCCCTGTGTTATCCTCTCTGCAGGAATACCTCCTGTATTATCCTTCTCTGCAGGAATACCCCCTGTATTATCCTTCTCTGCAGGAATACCGCCTGTATTATCCTTCTCTGCAGGAATACCCCCTGTATTATCCTTCTCTGCAGGAATACCCCCTGTATTATCCTTCTCTGCAGGAATACCCCCTATATTATCCTTCTCTGCAGGAATACCCCATGTATTATCCTTCTCTGCAGGAATACCCCCTGTATTATCCTTCTCTGCAGGAATACCGCCTGTATTATCCTTCTCTGCAGGAATACCCCCTGTATTATCCTTCTCTGCAGGAATACCACCTTTATTATTCTTCTCTGCAGGAATACCCCCTGTATTATCCTTCTCTGCAGGAATACCCCCTGTATTATCCTTCTCTGCAGGAATACCCCCAGTATTATCCTTCTCTGCAGGAATACACCCTGTATTATCCTTCTCTGCAGGAATACCGCATGCATTATCCTTCTCTGCAGGAATACCCCCTGTATTATCCTTCTCTGCAGGAATACCCCCTGTATTATCCTTCTCTGCAGGAATACCGCCTGTATTATCGTTCTCTGCAGGAATACCCCCTCTATAATCCTTCTCTGCAGGAATACCGCCTGTATTATCCTTCTCTGCAGGAATACCCCCTGTATAATCCTTCTCTGCAGGAATTCCGCCTGTATTATCCTTCTCTGCAGGAATACCGCCTGTATTATCCTTCTCTGCAGGAATACCGCCTGTATTATCCTTCTCTGCAGGAATACCGCCTGTATTATCCTTCTCTGCAGGAATACCGCCTGTATGATCCTTCTCTGCAGGAATACCCCCTGTATTATTCTTCTCTGCAGGAATACTCCCTGTATTATCCTTCTCTGCAGGAATACCCCCTGTATTATCCTTCTCTGCAGGAATACCGCCTGTATTATCCTTCTCTGCAGGAATACCCCCTGTATTATCCTTCTCTGCAGGAATACCCCCTGTAATATCCTTCTCTGCAGGAATACCGCCTGTATTATCCTTCTCTGCAGGAATACCCCCTGTATTATCCTTCTATGCAGGAATACCGCCTGTATTATCCTTCTCTGCAGGAATACCCCCTGTATTATCCTTCTCTGCAGGAACACCCCCTGTATTATCCTTCTCTGCAGGAATACCCCCTGTATTATCCTTCTCTGCAGGAACACCCCCTGTATTATCCTTCTCTGCAGGAATACCCCCTGTATTATCCTTCTCTACAGGAATATCCCCTGTATTATCCTTCTCTGCAGGAATACCCCCTGTATTATCCTTCTCTGCAGGAATACCCCCTGTATTATCCTTCTCTGCAGGAATACCCCCTGTATTATCCTTCTCTGCAGGAATACCCCCTGTATTATCCTTCTCTGCAGGAATACCACCTGTATTATCCTTCTCTGCAGGAATACCCCCTGTATTATCCTTCTCTGCAGGAATACCACCTGTATTATCCTTCTCTGCAGGAATACCGCCTGTATTATCCTTCTCTGCAGGAATACCGCCTGTATTATCCTTCTCTGCAGATACCCCTGTTCTCTGCAGGATCCTCTCGGATACCCCCAGTATTATCCTTCTCTGCAGGAGTACCGCCTGTATTATCCTTCTCTGCAGGAATACCCCCTGTATTATCCTTCTCTGCAGGAATACCCCCTGTATTATCA
>NW_027456635.1:0-14092 GCF_040206685.1 Ascaphus truei | reverse complement strand
TGCAACACAGACAGGAAATAGATGCGGTATATCTATAGTGGGGATGGCAACAATAACTTTACCATAAACATCAGTCATTCTATTTGCAACTGTTGTACGTTGTTGTTTTGAGGAGTCATTCATTTTTTTTTATTTGTAGCCAGGTCACATGTGGCTACTATTCTGCCCTTGTACTGGCAGACTGGCAGTAAGCCCTGGTACAATCAGGTTGCCAGTAATTGATATGGGGTTTTCCCCTTCCTAGGAGCTGCACTTGAGTGACAGCGGGAGGCGGTGAAATCAGGCCTGGGAATGACCTCTCATGAGACAGACCTGGTGCCCTCCTCCTGGCAGTACTTAAGGGCAGTGCTGCCCCAAATTCGGGAGTGCCTCTACCCACTTGAGAGGGGCAGGTCACATAGCCAAAAACCCTGACTATTGGTCCGCCAAAAACCCTGACTATTGGTCCGACTCTGGTCCTCTTCCCTCCGGGGGAGAGTGAGTGTGTGCCATACCTCTGCCGCTGCTAGAGAGGCAAGGAAGAGCTGGGACTGCTGTGGGTGCCATTGGCCTGTATTGAAGGTCCAGGGACCATCCTTCAGTGGGTAGCTGAGAGACTGCTGCGGACAGAACCCTGCCTTGTTACTGTGCAGTACAGTGAGGACAATAAACCATTCCTGTTGTTATAACTCCTGCTTGGTGTATGACCTTACTGGGGGGAGAGATAATTGTTCTACCGTGGGAGATCACCTTCAGTTCCCTGGAGCCTACAGCAGATGGAGGCGCTGCACTGCTAGAGATATGTGGGGTATGAACCCCAGAAGCCTTGTCCTGTGTCCCTACTACCACCGGCGGACGACCCAGCCCTCCTGTTACCAGCAGGTATATGCATCACACACAAATACCCTGTAGTAATGGCCAAATCTCCCACCGGGTGGGGGAAACACAGTTACATATGTTAAACCATATAAGCAAAAAGCACAGGCTTACAATATCAGCAGTATGCAAGTGAGGGTCTATGTCCTAGTGTACATGTACATGTGAATCATGTGTGCACCAGTGTGCCTGTGCTTACACATACAGTAGTCTATCAGTTTCTTTGTCTTTGAAAGAGTGTCTGTGTGTTTGAAAGTGTTCATGTGATTGTACTGTGTGCATCAGTGAGTCTGTATATGTGTTAGTAGAACTTGTGCAGTGTGTTTAAAGAACATTAATATTTGGCATTAGGGCTCACTACAGTAAATGCAGTAGGGCACTGTTAAGCTCTTCACTGCTACAGTAATGCTTATAAAATAATTACCCTGTCTGACTCCCATGACATCTGGCTTGGAAGCATTTTGATATTCTCTATGTCAACTCTAAATATGACCCACAGTTCTCAAAGTTCTTTCTGTAAGAGGAACACTGTCTGATTCCTATTTGAGACTCATTGAGACTCTCTCTTATTGTTTCTTACCAGCTCTCCCAAGTACTGTCATTGTGCATCCCTTATTACAGTGCTTGTCAAGTCAAAATCATTTCACCTGTTTTCGATGTCTTCAATTATTTTTAGGATTTATTTTGTGGTGATCAAGTACCTTCTGACTGGGCTGCCGACCGCCTACTGTGGCCCGGGGTGCTGAGCAGGGGGGTAGGGTTGCCAGGTGTCCAGTATTAAACCGGACTGCCCGGTATTTGGTTACTCTGTCCGGTACAAAATGAGAGATAATATATGTTTGCGGAGGAGGGGGGGGGAGAGAGAGACATGTATGTGTCTGGTATTATTTCTCCGGACTTAGTAACCAATCGCTGGATTTCCCCCGAGGAGGGAGGGAGCAGGGCTGCTGCTGCTAGGGGGCTGGGCAGCTTCCTCCATCCAGATTGGCTGCATTACACAGCAGCAGTCAATCAGAATAGAGGTGGCAGGGGCCTGGGGGTGGGGCCAAAGAGCACTGTCCTGTGGGGCTGAAAATGACAGGGAGGGGTGTGTGAAAGAGGATGAAGAGAGGGGGTGATAATGACAGGGTGGGGGGTGAAAGAGGATGAAGGTGGGGGGGTGAGAGGATGAAGGTGGGGGTGAGAGGATGAAGGTGGGGGGGTGAGAGGATGAAGGGAGGGGGGATGAGAGGATGAAGGGAGGGGGGATGAGAGGATGAAGGGGGGGGGTGAGAGGATGAAGGGAGGGGGGGTGAGAGGATGAAGGGAGGGGGGATGAGTGGATGAAGGGAGAGGATGAGAGGATGAAGGGAGGGGGGATGAGAGGATGAAGGGAGGGGGGATGAGAGGATGAAGGGAGGGGGATGAGAGGATGAAGGGGGGTGAGAGGATGAAGGGATGGGGATGAGAGGATGAAGGGAGGGGGATGAGAGGATGAAGGGAGGGGGATGAGAGGATGAAGGGAGGGGGGATGAGAGGATGAAGGGAGGGGGATGAGAGGATGAAGAGAGCGGGATGAGAGGATGAAGGGAGGGGGATGAGAGAGGATGAGGAGAGGGGGTGAAAGAGGATGAGGGGAGGGGCTGAGAAGACAAGGGGGGTGGGAGGGTGAGAGGATGAGGAGGGGTGCAACAATCTTTCAATTTGTGGGAGGAGCATTAAGATTAGTATTACTCGCCATGTACAGTATGACTGCAGGTCAGTTATTTATAAATGATCTGACCATAATGTAATTTGTTCTAAATTTTACACCAAGCATGCACCAATTTGCATCCCAACTTTTCTCTCAGGCATTCTCCCCCCTCTACTCTCACTCTGTCACCTGCTGTGAAGCAGGGGCACGTGGACCATTCTGGTCCTACCCGACATCAGAATTGGGCCCACTCAGGCAACCGATAGTGGAACTTTGGCTTGACGTCCAGCAGGGCCTATCTTCCAGGTTAGCAAAGCCGATGGCAGAAGAGCCCGCGTAGTTCTGAAGTCACTGATGTGAATGGTCATCTCTCTGGAAAGCTGTTCTCAATTTGCTCAATAATGCGGTGCAAATATTTGTATTTGTCTCAATTTGCACAAGCAGTATATATATATATATATATATAATGTAACACCCCCAAGGACACACATAAGCATATTGATGGACTTGCCCTCCGATCAATGGCTGGGAGACAATGTAAAAACTGAGATCATAGGACATTGGGAGTGTGAAATCACAAAAGGGGAGTGGCGAGAGATATGGGCTGGAAGCTGCACATACAGAAGAGGAGTCCTGGAGAGGGAAGAAGAGACAAGGGCTACCTATCCTACGGAGCCTGACAAGGGACATACAGTATCGTGCAGCAGATCCTCTCTAATCTGCCAGAGCAGCATGTACCGGAGGTAGCTGGAATGTCCCAGAGAGTGCTTCGCCGGTGTAAAGGGGACCCACATAAACCTGAGGGTCCCGAAGCAGAGTAGGCCACGGAAAAACCACATCCCGGGGGCCACACCTACTACCTTGCCGTATCCTTTTAATTGTACACCGCTGACACCATTCTTTGTGAAGTAACAGGCCTGCATCTATAATACCAACATATACTACACGAGCTCGAACGCTGTGCCAGCAGTGGCCCTTTAGTTAGTATCGGGGGCCACCGGGACTAAGAAAGAGACATTGTGGGACATTGCGCTGCGAGGTACCTCCTAAATACGAGGGCCCCTCTACGTAATTGCTGTATTCTCCATACACAAAGTATGTTTACTTAAACTCTGCGTTGTCTGACCCCAGCCCGGTTCTTGTCAGCTGAATATTTTCTATCCTATAAAGAGGAGGCGGACTCAGACCCTTGTTCTAGTATCTCTATACCAGGACACATAGGAAATAAAGAGGGGTTACATATATAAAATGTGCTAATCAATGTCCCTACATCTGACACTGAACAAAGTGTTCTACCTTAAGTCCTGAAGGATTTAATTGATGTAATTAAAAACGTACTGTTTACAGGTACAAACGTTGATACGTAATAATGAGCTAAAGCACTCGTCCCCTTATTGCTCAAAAAAGCACTCGGTGAATCGCTCACTGACGCAAGCATAGCAAATAAGTGCAAATCAGGCTCCAATACATTGATGCAAGTGGACATGACCTGAAACGGATGCTTTTAACATAACGTCCTTTTGCAACCTTTGATACATGTCCCCCATGCTCTCCTGTTTCACACTTTAAAGCTTTGTCTTACAGGCTCCACATCTTAGCTCTGCGTCACGTTTCACCAGATTTTTAAGACTGTTTGGGTCACCCGAGGTCAGCAGCCTGCTGAATGTCAAGGATTAACTGGAGCTCCATGCAGTCTCACACTCTCTCTGACCCAGACACATTATTTACAGTATAGATACAATACACAAACTTCTGTATCTCATTTTACTTAATAAACTATACAGTATGTAAACCAAGAACGATAAAAAAATATTTTGCACATCTGGATAAGTTTAAAGCATTCATCAGGGTTGGTGTGCACTAAAGAAGTTTGTGTGTGCATTCTTCGCACGTTCAGTAACTGTGTGTACATGGTTTGCACACCTACAAATATAAACAAAAATACTTCAAACGTGTGCCTTGGTGTAAATATTTGAACATCTCAAACACTACAATGAAATAATGTGTGTAGGAAAGTAGTGTCATCAATTTGAAAGGAGACATTATTAAAAGGTTCATTTCAAACAAATCAAACCATGGAAATGTTTAATGTACAACGATCTATCAGTTAATTACTGTCGTAGTTTATCTCAGCATTTAATCCTATCAGGCAATATAATCAAATGTATCATTTATCTTTGTAATTACATCATAGTGTATGTGGTTATTGTTTATTCTCTGTTCAGTGTTTGCCTAAATGCTCTATTGCATATCCTCAAGGGTACTTTTCTAATTCAGGAAGTTATTGTGCACATTAAAAAATGTTCTGCGCATCAAATTAAAACATACATTCAAGTTCTCACCCATAACATTTCTGTTTGGGTGCCTGAGGAGCAAGGAAATCGAGTGACTCGCTCACAATCACATGCATATTGCATTGGGATTCCGACTGGATGCTTCCAACCTGTAATAATGTCTAAGCTTGGAGTGAACAACTGGTTGTGGAAGTGTGGGCAGGAGCAGATTAAGAGGGGGGCACAAGGAGCATGTGCCCTTGACCCCCCTATTTATGGGGACTAACCATTGTGGCATAAACATTGTTTTGCAATGTGGGGAAGGGGGGGGCCCGGCCGGTGCCGGCAACTTTACTTCCAACTGCCGGCCTGGCAGCAAACAGAGGCCCCAGCAGTGCTCCCCCTCCCGTTGTGCCTGGCTGCTGGTGACGAGAGTCGGCCCCAAATTCCGCCCACGTGCCACATGACCAGCTCTGCACCAGAGGTCTGGAGCAGTGCTCCACCCCTTCCCAAGGTACAATTCTCTGAGGGGGTGGCTTGGTTGTGGATATAGTGGATTGATTTGAGAGAGAGGGGCGAGTGGGGGGATTGAGTGAGAGGAGGAAGGGGAATTGAGTGAGATGAGATGGGGAGAGAGTGAGCGAGGGGGCAGGAGGAGAAGTAGAGTACATGCATATATGAGTAAGTTTAAATGCACAAATTAATACTTCAGCTCCCACAATAGAGGCTGCACTCGTCCGTTGGATCTTCAAAGTCTTTCAGATTCTTCTTTTCTCCCGCAGCTCCTCCACTCTCCGGTGATCAGCCGGGACAACAGTCATCAGAAACAAAAAAAGTTGGAGCGCAGAGAAAAAAGAAGAAAGAAGAAGGAAAAAAGAAGAAGAAGGGGAGGGAGTATTAAACAAGGGTTCACTTTATTATGCACTATACAATTCAAAACTTACAATCAATATTGCTGAGTGCCCGATGAGGGTCTTGGGTCCAAACACCGCTCTCGTCGTCACCACCCCTGCCTCAACTCTCACTCCTTGCCTTGGATCACCGCGGGTCAAAGCCGAGTTCCAAAACCGGAACTCAGCCATAAATTAGAATGGAGAATTGATTATTCGGCAAGCGATTAAAGGGGGTGGTACAGTGTTGCAAAACCGAGAGGATTATATAGGTGAGGCACATCGACTCCTCAATGATGGAGTATCATATCGTAAATTGGGAACTGATCAAACCAATGAATATTCGGCATTAATGGAAGGATTTCTGACGGATTCGAAATTGAGGGGTATTTTAAATTCCCAGGAATTTCAATTTGATTTCAATAGACATCCTCGAGTGCCTATACTATACCATATTCCTAAAATTCATAAAACACTGATCAACCCCCCAGGACGTCCGATTGTGTCCGGTATAAATTCTATTACTGCCAACTTATCACGGTATGTGGATACATTTTTGGCTCCTATGACTTCCGCTCTCCCATCCAATATCAAAGATAGTATGGAAGCACTTAATTCCCTTGATAAGATAATTTGGGAAGATCATTTCATTTGGGCTACATTGGATGTCAGTTCCCTGTATACCTGTATCAAACATAGTTTGGGAATCAAGGTGGTAGCCCATTTTTTGTACCAACAAAATACTCTATCAAGTACCCAACAGGAGTTTATTGTAGATAGTATTTTATTTATTCTACAACATAATTATTTCCTGTTTGAGGGCGAGTATTTTATTCAAATCAATGGTACAGCGATGGGCACCCGTTTTGCCCCCAATTATGCGGGGCTTTTCATGGGTCAATGGGAAGAGGATTATGGTGGATTAATAATGGATTTTGCCAACATTTGATCTATTATGGCAGATACATAGATGATATCCTGATCATTTGGTCTGGACCCAAAGAACTATTAGAAGAATTTATTGCATTTCTTAATAGAAATAATCGGAATATAGTTCTAAGTGGGGAAATTGATCCTATAGAAATCAATTTCTTGGATTTAAAAGCAGTGGATCATCATATTGTTACCAAACCTTTTTCAAAAAGGTGGCTGCCAATTCCTACCTAGATTATACAAGCAATCATTCTGTCAATTGGCTCAATAATATACCATATGGGCAATTTCTGAGGGTTCGAAGAAATTGCTCCGAGCCTAAAGATTGTGATGACCAATCTGAGGTTTTAAGGCAGAGATTTTTGGATAAAGGATATGACCAGGATGTGGTACAGAAATCCTTTATTAAAAGCCAGAATAGACCAAGGAATACTCTGCTAATACCCAAAAACAAAGTTGCCCCCACCCATGATAATCCTACACCTATGTTTGTTGCGGATTTCTGCAAACAGGAATCCAAGATAAGGAAATTGATTAATAAACATTGGGATGTATTATTAATGGACCCCTTTTTACGAAGTAGTCTAGCCGAGAGACCCAAGGTAGTATTTAGGAAGGCACAAAATTTTAAAAGTATTCTAGCTCCTAGTCTTTTAAAGGGATCCAGAATTCAAGCGGATAGGCCAACCAATTTTTTTAAGTAAACCGATAGGTAACTTTAGGTGTGCCAATATATGTCGCCAGGTAAAACCTTTGAAGATTATCAGACAGGGCTACAACATAAATTCAAACATTTTATTACATGTCAAACAAATTTTTATAGTTTATGTTATTGACTGCCCTTGTAAAAAATGTTATGTTGGGAAGACCATCCAGCCCTTAAAAGTGCGAATTGGCGAACATGTGAATGGTATCAAAAATGCCAAACGCCTTGTAGAACAGGGTAAAAAAGTACACAATTTAGCACAACATTTTTTGGAACACCATTATGGGGTAACAGAAGGTTTACGGTTTAGGGGCCTTGAGGTTGTACAAATGGATATTAAGAAGGGTAATAGAGAACTGAAATTACTCCAAAGAGAACAATATTGGATATATACTGTACATTAAGAAGTAAAATACCGGGGGGGGGGGGGTTAAACGATATGATAGAGCTCAACCCCTTCCTTAGATAGATACGGGATTGTAATTCATGAAATAATGAACATTACAAATAGATAATTTGTTTTAATATAGGATTTAAAAGGGTAAAGGTTTTTTATTGGTATTTATATATGTATACATGTATTTGAATATTAAGATAGGTATCTATGTTTGGGCTTATGGTATGATAAATTTAGCAATGTTATTTATATGTGTATATATGTAATTAATTAAATAGATAGTTATATATGGTCAGAATTATGGTATGATAAGGATTAGGTGGTATGAAAAGGTGGTATGATAGGGATTAGGTATAAATTAATCAATATTGTTAATGTTATTAATATTTGTATGATTTTGGTGTAATACACATTAAGCCTAAAGAGATGATCTATATATACATATACTTATCCCATAAGGATAACTATTAAGTTGGGCAGTTAGATTTTATTTATACAGTAATTGGGGTTTAGGACATGCTAAAAACCAAATGTTACATTGCCAATAAGGCCCCCCCCCCCCCCCCTCTTTTTGAATTTTTAGTACTTTTAGAACATTTTTAAAAAATATTTTAAATAAAGAATTTTTTCTGTTTTTAGGATTTTTAAGAGATAAAATTAGGGTAAAGTACAAGAAGAGCCGAATTTCTGTGAATTTTAAAAGTATGTGTCTGTGTTTTAATTGTTGGTTGTCACAATATCAAAGGAATATGCCTTTAAGCATGTATACACAGGTGTTTTGTATTAGGGGCATTTAGGGGTGGTGGCCTATATAAGGCAGCCTCCCGACATGCCTCAGTACTCCTGACGAAGTGCAAGTAAGCCCAAAACGCGTTGAGGGACTGCTTAGGGGTTTTAGGTACACACGGTATCTGTGTGTTACCAGCCCGGTTGAGGTGTCCAGTTAGGTCTCCCCGCATGCTAGCCTCCCTACATTGCCTGCCAGTGCAAATCTTGCGAGAGAGCCCGCGAGAGAGCCCGCCTACCATTCAGCTAGGGCTGAGTTCCGGTTTTGGAACTCGGCTTTGACCCGCGGTGATCCGAGGCAAGGAGTGAGAGTTGAGGCAGGGGTGGTGACGACGAGAGCGGTGTTTGGACCCAAGACCCTCATCGGGCACTCAGCAATATTGATTGTAAGTTTTGAATTGTATAGTGCATAATAAAGTGAACCCTTGTTTAATACTCCCTCCCCTTCTTTTTTCTCTGCGCTCCAACTTTTTTTGTTACAAATTAATACTTGTCTGACCCTGTGTATCAATGCATGAGTGCAAACCTCTACTATAACATTCTTGTCTGTTATGCCAGTATAAAAGGCCCCTACAATTTGTTTCCCCCTGCAAGCCCGTGATACTCCAGTCTGACACTAACAATGTCATTACTACCAGCCATTCATTCACACATATAGAAAGCATGATTTTAATGAGGAATTACTAAACCCAGAATTTTCAATTAAAAACCACCTTGGAAGGAAAAGTTGATTTAGCCCAATTTGTATGGTTCTCTTTTCTCAACAGAATAGAGGGGCTGCAATGCTCTTGAGGTTTTGATGAAGACGTAGCAAAATAAAGAAGAGAATCAGCATATTCTGATCAAATGGACCATGTTGTACACCTAAAAACTAACTCCAGGTCAACAGTGTGATAATGACCTAGGGGCCAATGCAGAAGGGCCCGATAAGTCAGTTATCAGCATCTTTTAATCAAAAAAGCCTACTGCTATTCTGTAAGCTCCGATACTTTGGTGATACTAGAAAATTTCAGCAAAAATTGTGGGGTTGTGGGGGAGGGTGGGCTAACCCCTTAATTACTATAGCGATTATTTAGTGGTAAGGTGATTAAGTTGTAAGGGCCATTAGATTGTATTTTTTATGTATAGTGTTACTGGCATAGGAGGACATGGCCCTGCAGTATGCTGACGAGGACGCCCTTCATAATGGAAGTGGTAAATAGAATGGTTTTAATTTACTATATTTATGCTGGCTGGCTAATGTTGTGTTTAATAATGGGCAAGTAATCTATTATCCATATCTGGATAATAGTTATTTTGCACATTATTGTACTCTATGTGTTTGGGGGGAGGTGTATTTATTGAAATGTAGGCCATGTTTATGTTTTTTAAATACAGGAATTGTACCGCAGGCCAGCTTGGATGCATGGGGACCACCCGTGGGTGCCCATGGGGACCACTCGAGGACCCCCAGACACTCACGGGGACAACCTGAGGACCCACAGACACCTGTGGGGAGGAGCCAGGGACCCCTGTGGGGCCCCCGGGGACCCATAGGAACCAACTGAGGGCCCCCAGACACCTGTGAGAACCACCCGAGGGATCCCATACACCCGTGGGAACCACCCGAGGGTCCCCAGACACCCATGGGGATGATCCGGGGACCTCCAGACACGCCCAGGGACCACCTGGAGGCCCATGGAGCCTAGTGGGGACCACCCAAGGGCCCCCAGACACCCATGGGAACCCCCGGGGTGCACTGTGGGGCCTGTGGACACCCGTGGGGACCATCCAGGGACCCCCACCTGCCTGTGGTATTAATACTGAGTGTAAAAAAATAAATAATGATTTTATGTGGGGGCACAGTGGGTGGATTGTGTATTGGTGGTTATTACATATTTTAATTTTATTACTAGTGTACATGAGCAGGGGGTCTCCGGAGCAGAACCGCATTGATTTTAGGTCCGGGGACCCCCTGTTACCCGAGAACAGGCCCCGTTATGGGGTTCCGGTATCTCCTATGCACGAAAATGTTCTGTGTCACGTGACCGGGACATTTCAATGCATTGGAGATACCGGTGCCCCATAACGGCGCCTGTATCTCGGGAAGCAGGGGACCCCCGGACCTGAAAACAATGCAGTTCTGCTCCGGAGACCCCCTGCTCATCTACACTAGTAATCAAATGTAAATGAAAAAAATTAAATTTCCGGCGAGATTGGCGCAGGCAGAGGCGGCTCTCTCTCTGCAGCAGAATCATCTTGCGGGGTGAGCCCTTTTCGGAAGGCAGATCATCTGGTCCCCGGCTACTCCCAATTTTTGCAAATGTTGCTATCACTGGTATTCGGGGCTTTCTGCATAGCGTGATAGCAACGCTGTCAAAAATGGCAATTTAAAAACCCTGGCGATTTTTTCTATCTGACTTCACTGCATAGGCAACCCTGTCTTTTTTCAGTGTGATAAGGTCAGACTTTTTTCAGATCTTACTCTGTTCCTCAAAACTTGCTACCAGACCAGCAAATGGAAATACAAAACAAAACTGGATCATTATCACATGGTTCACCTTGAGTTAGATGCCAAGCATACAGCTGGCAATTCTATTTGTAATTTGTACAATTTGATTTTGCATTCTTAAAAAAAATCTGTGCATTGACATTCCCCCTAGTCCTCTCGTTATCGCTTTCATTTCTGGGAGACTCCCAATGACAAAGCGCTGATTTACCGTCTACTTTTCTAAGGGCAAATGCCCTTTTTGTAAAAGTGTATGTAGCCCTCTTTCTGACGCTCTAGAGAGACTACGGGCACTGCACACACCTGTGGCTCCAGGAGATCTGAGCCTCCACTAACTGGGAGCCTGGGGTAACACTTTATATTAACGGCAGCGCCTCGACTTACCCAGGATCCCCATCATGTAAGGTGCGGCAGAACTTGCATTCGTCCAGGGACAGCTTAAGTCCTTCCTGTTGAAGTCGATCCAACACCTTCAACAGCCGCTCTTCATGCTCCTCCAGTGTCTTCCCGAACACTATAATGTCGTCCAGGTACACCAGGCATTCTTGCAGGTTCATGTCTCCCAGCGTCTTCTCCATTAACCTCTGAAAGGTGGCTGGAGTTCCACATATCCCCTGCGGCATACGGGTGAACTGGTAGAACCCTAACGGGCAGATGAAAGCGGTTCTCTCTTGATCCTCCAGGTCCATGGGCACCCAGACCTCAAGTCCAGCACGCTGAACCATTTACTTCCGGTCAAGGCATTCAGGAGGTCCTCGATGCGCGGGAGGGTGTACTGATCAGGTGCAGTGCTATTGTTCAATGTCCTATAGTCTACGCAGAGACGTACTGTCCCATTCTTTTTGCGGACCACCACGATAGGTGAGGCGTAGGGACTTCGTGATCCTTGAACAATACCGACTTCCTCCATCTCGGCTAATAGTCTCCTCACCTCTTCCACATCTCAGGGTGCTATGCGGCGGGAACGTTTCTGGAACGGCGCGGTGTCACTCAAACTAATGGTGTGTCGGGCGCTGCGACTGCACGCCACGTCCATATCACTTATGGAAAACACCTCCCGCCGGTCTTCCAGTTTGGTCTGCAGTCTTCCTCTCCATTCCTCCTTCAACGGCGAGTCTCCAAAGTCAAACGCCAACCTTGGAGTTACTGCATGGGCGGTGGCCACCGGGCGTTTACCTGCTACCTTCCTCTCAGGAGTTACTGGATAGATTCGACCCAACGGCTGCCGGTGATAAATGCACATGAGGTACGGAGAAAGGTTCCGCACGTATACCTGAGTTCGAGCCGGAATTTTCCCCGACCACTTCTTTACCGAGGCCAATACTTCGTAGCCGAGCCGCCGGTCATCACGTATCGTGCTTTCCAAGGAGAATAGTTGATCCTCCTGACGTCGGGCGGGATAATGACAGGCTGCGACCATCATTCTTCCTTCCCCGGGAGGGATCTCGGTCAGTCCACGCTCTTGACTATACAGCATCCCATGCTCCACTTCGGTCGCAATCCTACCGCAAGCCTCTTGTAATGCTGGGCAAGTGGCTAGAGCCAGCAACGGTAGTTCACCCGCTTCCTGCAAGTACATGCGGATCACAGCTTGTACTATGTCTGTATTGGTCCCCATGATTATCGGAGCGCTGGGGTGATCCTGGGGTTCTGGGCACACTAACGCTTCCACCTCCATGGGATGATTCTTGCCAGTGTTCAACTGGGGAATGTCCAGGTGTACCTTCACCACTCCATCAATAGGGTAGTCTTCATGGCTCAGCCCTCTCAACCTCAGGGAGTCAGCGGAGAGTAGCGGCAGCCGATGCAAATGTTGGTCGTAAAAGGGTCGATACACTATGGTCACCTGGGACCCAGTATCCATCAGTGCAGAGGTGTAGATGCCTTCAATCACCACCTTGACGATGGCCGCCGGTTCGATTCGACTACTCGTCGGGGACTGGCCCGCTGCTTCACCGGCCTGCGGAGTACACAGCATGGACTTGGCCGGCCGGGACGTCGTTCTCCTTGGGGAGGGGCAGTACGTTCGAATGTGCCCCATTTTTCCACAGGAGTAACACTGGAGGTGGCTGCGGGAGGCACTGTTTCGGAAGATCGGAGACGTTCGCCCCGACGCGGGGCGCTCCCAGGTGGCTGCAGGCGCTTCAAAGTCCTCCTTCTCTGGGTTTGCATCCCCTGTTGCCCCTGGTTGCTACCTTTTCTTCAGGGTTTGTCAGCATTCAGGTTTAGAAGTTTCCCCTGTGTCTTGGAAGCAGCTCTGCTGTGTCTTCTGGCAGAGCTCAAGACATGGTCAGCTCCAGAGATCTGTGTTCTCTTGGTCAGTCTCTCCTGGGAGACTCAAGAACCTCTGCTCTGTCTCCAAAGTTCAGCTCACACGTGAGCTAAGGAGTCACTTCCTGTCTCAAAGGCAGGCTTTTTCTAAGCCATCTAAATAAGGCAGGTGGTGTTAGTTATTGCCTACCAGCAGTTAGCCACCACACTGCTGGATTAGAGGCACATTTGTGAACAGGGATAAGTCCCCTGTTACAGTGACCTAATCACATCTCTTTCAAATATCACCTCTATGCTGATGACACTAATTTCCTTTTCAACCCCTGACCTTACCCCTGCTGTACAGACTAAAGTTTCTGAATGTCTCTCTGCTCATACAATTTATTTCTAAAGCCGCCCTAATTTATCTGAACTATAATATCATGAAAAAATACATTGATATGAATATAGTGTCCTACTATATAACTAGGATGTAAGTGAAACTAAACATGGAACAGAATTGTTGCATAGTGTTTGCTGTGTATGTTCTGCTGTACACATTGAAATAATACAAGCTCAGCAAATGCCTTTCACAAACAGCTTACAATCTAAACTGTAGGAGTCTACTCAAGATCATATGGTCATGAACCAAGATTTATTACTCAAGAGCATGGGCATCCGCACTGAGGGGAAAGGTTGGGCAACTGCCCCTCCCCCAAGGAACCCAAGATTCTTCTTCTTCGTCTCTGCCTTCTTGCTCCCCATGAAAAGCTAAAATCTTGATACTATTATACATTAACTTTATTGTCTCAAGCTATGAAGTAGCAGCACTCTTTTAATCA
>NW_027456634.1:0-14171 GCF_040206685.1 Ascaphus truei | reverse complement strand
AAAAAGAAAACCTTTATGTCCAAGTTCAACCTGTGCATATTAAAATATGATCACTTATTGGTTTGTTAAGGTGATGTAAAGTATAAACCGTTGGGTGTCCCTATATAAAGGAGGGTACATATATAAAGGAGAGTACATATATAAAGGATAGTAAATATATAAAGGAGAGTACATATATAAAGGATAGCCAGTGCTAACCATCAAACAATACAAGACACACACTCACACACTCACACACTCTCACACACACACACACACACCACCCCCATAGTATATATAGTCCAGGCTACAAACACACCTTCTTGGGTAAGTCACCTTCCAAAATCTCCCCCACGGAGGAGGTGGGGTTTGTTGTTTTATTGTAAATTTCCTGCTTTGTACAATATTCCAAAACACATCAAACATTGTAGACACCGTTCAATTCACACCGTAAAATCCCCGATACGTTGTATATTGAGAAAGTAAAAGCAATCAGAGGGGTACATGTTCAAAAGAGTTCAATACACTTGACAGGGGCACTGGTAAATTGTCATTAATAATATGCAATTCTCCTTTAATCTTATCCACCTAACTTTAAGATGGTACATTATTTGGTGTAGGTGGTACTTTGGCATTATGGCCCAATATTGGAGCGCTCAACATCAGTCCGCAAGTCCCCCCCCAACAGGTCAGGTTTTCAGGATATCCCTGCTTCAGCACAGGTGGCTCAATCAGAGTCTCTGAATGAGGACTGGGGTTGAGCCCCCCTGACGTAATACATAATACATTTTAAAAAACGTTACTAAGCCCCTCTATCGTACTCGTGATAAGGAGCCCATATTCTGTGATACTTTGTTACTTGAGAGAATATGTTGGCTTCTCCGTTATTCTAATAAACTCCTCCATGTCCCACCATTCGTCCACAGATGGGGTGGGGGGCCTTTTCCACGTTCTAGCTAATATATTTTTGGGGCGGCATAAATGAGGTCTAAAGTTTTCGCGTGTCTAGGGATTCACGCCAGTGCTGGAATTTATAGTGGGATAATATTTAAAAACATGATCACGTTTAATCGGTTCAACCCCCATCTTTCTTTCGTTCCATTTAAAATTGGCTAAGTGACCTTGAGTCGCCGGTCTCCCGAGCAACGGAGATTAGAGCGTAAGCTCTTCAGGGATGGCTGTCAGCCCTCAGTCACTGAACTCAAGCAGTAACTTAGCATTGACATGCAGTGCTAAAGGGTTAAAGAAGAATTCTGGGTAAATTATTACCAAAGTCACATCGACAAAATCACAACGGGACCGGTAATTTCTATGTTACAGCCGGGATATGGGAATTATTTTAATGACTGTGTTCCAAATGTAATATTAAATCACGGTTTAAATGAAGAAAGTCCAGATCCAGATACCAGGCGCTGTATGGAGTAGACAAAGCTTCTTTAACGATCTAGCCAGATCATTGAATACCTAAAAGGAAAAAGAAGCGCATGCTCCATAGCATAATACTGCATTTAAAATGATTCATTTATTAAAAACGCATTGACGTGATCACGCTGTTTGGCGCTTTTTGGCGCTGTCTGGGGGGGGGGGGACGGGCGTGGTCTTGGTGTGCGGTGTTTGGGACAGTGTACACTTCCCTGGGTTGCACTGAGCGAGGCGCCCTACGTTGGGCGATCCCTGTACCCGCTAATTACAAATGCGGAGTCTCCCATGCGGAACAGGCGGGGCTCATCCTACAATGCCGGATAGGGGTGTCAGCCTCTCGGAAACCCCCACTACCAATGCTGACACGGAGGGGACTCCCAGGCATACCACCTGCCCGCCTTATCACGGATGAGTATCCGTTTACTGACACCTATCACCACAGTACTCCATATACCTATTTGACAAGCGGATCCGCCCTCCAGCTGTTCTACACAGCACACAGATTGTCTCCCATTAATGTTTTTTTACCAATTGATGTGAGTGCAGGTCCTGGCGACTACTCCTGTTTTCAATAAATGAATCATTTAATATGCAGAATTATGCTATGGAGCATGCGCTTCTTTTTCTAAAAGACATCCATACATACAAGATCAACGCGATTTCCACAGAGAATGGTCTTTGGATATCTTCTACAACCGTGCACTTTTCTTTATATAAAAGTACTGCACAACGGATCTTCTTAAATTGTGTCTTTTCCGTGAAAATCCCCCATCATTAAGGTTTCTGCATGATAAAAATGTAACCCCCCCTAAACCCTAAGATTCTAGATGCGATGTTGCGGCTACTCTGGCACTGAAGACATCAGGAGCTGCTATGCACGTGCTGTAATTGCAGAGAAGGTGTTACATAGCCGAGTGCAATCGCTGCAGAGTAACGTAAAGGGCTATTTCTGCAACGCTGACAGCAAAGGCTAATTGCAGATCTCGGCAGGTATATGCACATTATACGGTACGCTGCTCGGTCAAAGAGAACAGCAAAAGTCACGCATGTGAGCACGTTTCGGTGAGTTATAACATGGTCAGCTGTCCCCATAAAGCAGGGCTGTAGCCAGACTGACGGGCAGCCGCAGGTGCTTGGGAACGTGTGTGTTAATTTGTGCGTTGTTGTCACATAGCTAAGATATGCGCAGCCTCATTCTACCGACTGCTTCCTGGGAATGTGCGCAGTAAATAAGAGCCGGGGCGGGCCAAGGGGTTCTCCTGCTGCCAACGTTACGTGGGAGAGGAAAGATGGAAACCAGGGGTGGCCAACTCCAGGCGCCGGTGGCCACCAACAGGTCAGGTTTTCAGGATACCCCCTGCTTCAGCACAGGTGGCTCAATCAGCCCCTGCTTCAGCACAGGTGGCTCAGTTAAAGACTGAGCCACTGATGGAGCCATCTGTGCTGAAGCAGGGATATCCTGAAAACCTGTTCTGTTGGCGGCCCTTCAGGACAGGAGCTGGACACCCCTGCTGTAACCTAAGTCTTATGTGGGCACTAAAGTTTATACGATGGGGAGGATTATAGGTTTATTGCTGCAAGACTGAAATGTTGCCCGTTTATAAATAAACTTTTACTGTGCAGATCTCTCCATATTTACCATTCCTTGATCCCAGCAGGGGGATGTGAAAGAGCACGTAACCTTTATAGTGCATCAGTTGCAATCATTTATGTGGGCACACACATGAAATGACAGGACTTGCCTTAATTGCGCCTGTCCTTTTCCCCCAATATCTCCTTTGGATCAGGAAAAGGACAGTGGGGTACATGGCGCTGCTTCCCAGCAGGCTGGGGAGGGGGGGAATAAAGACAGAGACAGGGGGAGAAACTCTGATTAAAAAGGCTCTAAGCTTTTACACTGCACAGAGACAATTGACAGACTTGGTGATAAGCATTAAATTCAGAAGCGTCTTGATTTGTTTCCCTTGTTAAAACTGATACTTAATAAAATAAAAACACCGTAAAAACATGAAAATAAGACACAGGATTAAAAAGGAAAAAAAGTCACTGAAATCCCTACTTATGTTGAATTGACTTCAAGGAACACTAAACAGTATATATAAAAGTTTAAAAAGGTACAAAATAGTACAATTTAAAGGAACAATCTAAGCAATATCCTACGTGTTTTATTTTAAAATAAATCAGCCCTGTAGTATTAGATAATACTTAGTACCGTTATTTATTTTTTAATTGAACTCTTAATGCCATTTTTAATGAGTTTAATATACTGAGCATCTTTTGATTTCTATAGCAGCTGTAGCCCACCTTCCCAGCAGTGCAAGATCTTTGCAACACTTTCCTGTTTGTGATAATCTGTTGCCAATGTTCCCAGCCGTTTGAGCTGCAAACTGTAACAATAGATAATGTTACCGTAGTAATATACGAATACATTGTAGCTGTTGAGTTACACCCACTGATGGATTAATTGAAACGGAAAGGCGGCCCTTTAGTGAACCCCAGCAAGCAGGATTTTGCTGATCGATCACAAGAAAACCAATGGATCGGCAGCTTTTGTATTTAGTTTTCAATAAACGTAATCAAATGCTGCATACAGTATATTAAAACAAAATATATATTTTTTAACCTGCTTGGGTGGCCTCTTTAAATAAAGTGCATGTGCACCCCAACAGATTATACAATCATTAGTGTTAAGATTGGACTAGGAATAGACTGTTACAAGAAATAGTTCCTTAATGCGGTGAGAAAATTGGAGGGTTACTGTATATGTTATGGGGTGAGGAGGAGGAAGGGTAAAGGGGTGAGGAAGGGTAAAGGGGTGAGGAAGGGTAAAGGGGTGGGAAGGAGGACATCAATTTATAGGGTTTTAAAAATTACACAGAAAGTTTGGCATAAGATTACAATGGAATGTATCACAGTGGGAGTCTCAATGAGCTAAAGATATCAGTGTCGCATGAAAACATGCGAAATGTGTGGGGCAAGGATGCTGGGACAGGAACATGCTCACCCCAAACAGGCACCAACTCGTGTCAGGATTTAGCTGTACTCATGTACAAATACATGGCAGATCATCGAGAGCAGGGGTTCTCAGCCAGTCCTCAAGCCCGCTCCCCCCTCCCTCAACTGGTCAGGTTTTCAGGATATCTCTGCTTCAGCACAGTTGGCTCAATCAGTCCCAGCTTCAGCACAGGTGGCTCAATAAGTCCCAGCTTCAGCACAGGTGGCTCAATTAGTCCCTGCTTCAGCACAGTGGCTCAATCAGTCCCAGCTTGCTCAATCAGCTCTGATGGGATATCCTGAAAACCTGACCTGTTGGGAAGGCTCGAGCACTGGAGTTGATCCCCCCCCCCTGATATAGAGACAGGGAGCAGTTATCTCTTGCGCGCCACTATAAAAAGTTTGTCATATTGGGGTTGCTAGTCCCTCTGGGAACAAGACACGGCCATACACTGGGGGATAGAAGGAAACGGATCCACGCAGCAGCTGCTCTCATCGATACGTGGAAAGAACACAAGTGGTCCCAGGTGGATGTAAGCCAATAGCCTGCTAATGGACATCCACCCGCTCACTGGTAGTAGGACGATATTGGTGAGCACAGCACAAGCTCTCCAATGAACGGCCAATCGGCCAGCTCCGTTCTCCATCGGGTTCACCCAAGTCCGTCCGCGTGGATCAACGGAGGCAGCTAAAATGTGTGCGAGGTTCCAGCTTCTTGGGTCATAAACAAAAAGTCACCGAACAGAGTTCTGGTAAAAATAGTAATGATGACGAATATCAAGGAGCAATCCCAGCAATACCCAACGCGTCAAAAAAAACAGTCCTGTAGTATTAGATAATACAGGCATACCCCGGTTTAAGGACACTCACTTTAAGTACACTCGCGAGTAAGGACATATCGCCCAATAGGCAAACGGCAGCTCACGCATGCGCCTGTCAGCACGTCCTGAACAGCAATACCGGCTCCCTACCTGCACCGAAGCTGTGCGCAAGCGGGGAGACTATAGAGCCTGTTACACATGTGTTATTTACATCAGTTATGCACGTATATGATGATTGCAATACAGCACATGCATCGATAAGTGGGGAAAAGGTCGTGCTTCACTTTAAGTACATTTTCGCTTTCCATACATGCTCTGGACTCATGGCGTACGTTAATGCGGGGTATGCCTGTATTACTTTAAAAAAAAAATTATTCAACTCTTAATGCTATTTTTAATGAGTGCTAATATACGGAGCATCCTTTGATGCAGGGGAGCGCAAACATTTGAAGCTGCGCCCCCCTGCCTGGCCTCCCCCGGGCTCGCACCCCCTCTCTTAGCCGGCCCTGCCTTGCACATCATTATTATAGGAAGGGTGTATGTTTTATTAAGCTACTTTACTTTCCGCCTCTTCACCCCTGGATGGGTAGAGGCGACTTCCACGGAAAACGTCCCTTTTAAAAAGATCCACGGAAGCTGTTTCGCTGGATATACCCAAGGGGACGCCAGGCCCAAGTCTCGACAGAGCCCTTTCTGTTAGAAACGAGGGGCGCCACGTGAAGGCAGGGTTTATTAAGCTGCAAGAACACAGAACTACTTCTTCCTGAACTCCCACTGACAAAAAAGGGTTTACCAAAGCCTGGAGCCTACCTATATTCCAAAGGAAAGGATATAACTTACAATGTCCCGTGCTCGAAGAACTCAACATATTAGCAGAAAATTCAGTTCAAGACACAGACACACACACAAAAAAAACAAGGTTGGTGATGTGATTGGAAAAGACAGCTCGTCCTTTTTCCTTCTTCCCTGTAGTATATGAATCCCAGTAACGAACCATAAAACCGGCAGGAGCCAGACAGCTGCTGGGAACAGCGGGACATTCTTGTCTAAACTCACGGTCTCTGGCTGCAGTACATTGAAGAGATAGGGCTTTCAAGACGCTCCTAATGTAACGGAAAGCCTGTGCTGAACAAAAGCCTATTCAGGTCATGTTTTTAATATTAGAGGAGGTGGGAGAGCGCATGAGGAACACGGTCTAGTCTAATAGATTTAGTTTTTTTTTAGACTATGTAGAGTCTCAGAAAACAAATCCAATAAGGGCCACTTTGGCATTCAAGGAGTCATCCAAGGTCTTCGTGGTCAATGATCGCCAGGAGCTACTACCATCTATGGTAATCCATAGGACAGGTGGTTAACCATTAATACTAATACTCTCCCCCCTCCCCCCCATGCCGATAATAAAATATATAATCCAGGCTCGCCAGTGGACGGCAAACTAAATGTGATGCAAACAGTAAAACTAGAGGCCTCAAAATAGGCCGAAAACTGGGACCAATAGCCTACATCTATCTGAAGCCATTACTGGCCCCCGACATCCAATCCTCAACCTTGATGGAAGCCCCCAATGCTCAGTTGCTTAAAGCAGCGATGCGGAAACTGGGGGGGGGGGGGAAGGGGGAACGTGGCGGTTACAGAGGCCCCACGCTCTTCCCCATGGCATTTAAATTACATGCTGGCGGAGGAGTGAGGCCTCTGTAACTCACTTAGAGTGCTGACACACCAAAGTATCTGTAACTGGGAAATACCCCAGTACCAGTGAAGTGATTGTGGTTAGGTGAAGGAATCACTCACAGAATCTGTAGAGTGGGGGTCTGGTCAGGCGTAGCTCCCTCTTAGAAAATAAAATATAAAAAGGAGTACATGGCATAATACAGTTTTAATGCACAAAATGGATTGAATTCAGGGGGAAGGACACACTCACATTCTCCCGAAAATAGAATCACAGTGAGTGCTTTAAGGGCACACTCTCGCCACTCTGGTACCGCCACTGGAAATTGAAGAGTCGCGTTGTAAGTCCCTGCTCGCCGCCTGGATACTACAATCCTCGTTGTTTTGGGCGGCCGTCGGCACTTCCGCGTCTGCGCGCGCAGCAAGATACGGTGGCTCGCAAAGGACTTGGACTTCTTCCCCACCAGCTACGGAGTCTCCAGAGGGCCAAAAACCCTACGCGTTTCGCCTACTATCCAATTCGGCTTCCTCAGGGGCTGTGGATGTTGTAGATCTGCCCTTAGCTGAAACTGGGTGGTGGCTGAAACCACATATTCTCTGCTACAAGCTGTTCCAAGAGCGAACTACACCTCCCCAAAGTGGCCCAAAGTGGGGAGGTGTAGTTCGCTCTTGGAACAGCTTGTAGCAGAGAATATGTGGTTTCAGCCACCACCCAGTTTCAGCTAAGGGCAGATCTACAACATCCACA
Organism: Ascaphus truei; assembly: GCF_040206685.1. NCBI lineage: Eukaryota > Metazoa > Chordata > Amphibia > Anura > Ascaphidae > Ascaphus > Ascaphus truei. The sequence continues at coordinate 6,539 of NW_027456634.1, read as the reverse complement.
GCCCCTGAGGAAGCCGAATTGGATAGTAGGCGAAACGCGTAGGGTTTTTGGCCCTCTGGAGACTCCGTAGCTGGTGGGGAAGAAGTCCAAGTCCTTTGCGAGCCACCGTATCTTGCTGCGCGCGCAGACGCGGAAGTGCCGACGGCCGCCCAAAACAACGAGGATTGTAGTATCCAGGCGGCGAGCAGGGACTTACAACGCGACTCTTCAATTTCCAGTGGCGGTACCAGAGTGGCGAGAGTGTGCCCTTAAAGCACTCACTGTGATTCTATTTTCGGGAGAATGTGAGTGTGTCCTTCCCCCTGAATTCAATCCATTTTGTGCATTAAAACTGTATTATGCCATGTACTCCTTTTTATATTTTATTCTCTAAGAGGGAGCTACGCCTGACCAGACCACCACTCTACAGATTCTGTGAGTGATTCCTTCACCTAACCACAATCACTTCACTGGTACTAGGATATTTCCCAGTTACAGATACTTTGGTGTGTCAGCACTCTAAGTGAGTTACAGAGGCCTCACTCCTCCCTCCTTTTTAATTTTTCACTTACAATTCCACACGATATTCTAGATATGGTTTATTTTAAAGCTGCACAGAGAAGCTCACTGTATATTCATTTGTATTTAAATCTGCGCTCCTTTCTTTTTCAACTTAAATTTTTTATTGGAAATTGCAAGTACAACCAATGTAACACAGCCCAATGTATCGGTTCCAATTATAAACATTCACATATATAGACGCTTCTAACACACATCTACAGACCATATGACAGACAAGACGGGACGAACCTGACAAGGGGGCAGGGGTGGGGGGAAGGAAGGGGGAGGGGGGGGGGGGAGGTGAGAAGTGGATGTTTCTTGTTTCTGCTCTTGCTGCTTATCGTTGGCCATTGGGCTCGGCGACTACTGAGGGGTTTCTCTGGGGCGGGCCCTTCCTATGTGTCTTTTTTCCCGTTCTAGGCCTATGGGGCAGGTTGCTACCTGTAAGTCCCTATGTCTTGTCGTCTGATCTGCCCTCAAAGGAGAACGCACCTGTATATATTAGAGCAAAATTGTGGCGGCATCCACTCCTGGGATGTCTACCTGGGCCAGCCATGGTTCCCAGACCTTTAGATATTTTGTGCCGGAGTCATTAACTAAACTGGTTAATTGTTCCATCCGGCAGACGTGCCAAATTCTGTTTTTGATCTTAGGGATAATTGGGATTTCTTGTTGCTTCCACAATGCTGCGATCTCGCACCTTGTAGCAGTTGCAAAATGCGCGATTAATTTATGCGCCGCATTTGACAGACCCTGGATCCGCCTGCCCAACAGGAACAGCCACGGGTCCAGGGGGATCTCCCAACCGAGTATCCGCTGTATCCAGTCTCTAATCTGTTCCCAAATAGGGGCCACCAGGGGCAAGACCACAGCATGTGTCGAAGGTCTGCTTCCTCCACGCATTGTTTAGGGCAAAGAGGGGAGTAGCCTCTCACAAATTTCGCTAAGCGCGTTGGAGTGTAATACCACTGCATAAGGACTCTATATGCGTTCTCCTTTAATGTGGTGCAGATTGAGCTTTTTGCAGCCGCCTGTATAATCCTGTCCCATTCGTCGTCCTCTAATGTCTCACCTAGGTCCCTGTGCTTCTTTCTTAATCTCTGTAACTCACTTACCTGTTCTCTGCCGGGTTCTTCGGCGACCCGCGGGGGTGACGTGACGTCACATGACCCACAGCATCATTTGACTTCCGAGTCTTTGGAGAGGGGGGAGGTACGAAAGCTGCAGCTCCCGGGCAGGGGGGGCGCAGCTCAAGAAGGTTGCGCTCCCCTAGTTTAAAGAATAATCTTTGGCAATTAGTAGAGAATTCAAAACTTTGCTTTAGCTTCATAACGGATGCCCGTATTTGTTTATATTTATATGTGCACTCACATCAATTGGTAAAAACCATTAATGGGAGACAATCTGTGTGCTGTGTAGAACAGCGGGAGGGCGGATCCGCTTGTCAAATAGGTATATGGAGTACTGTGGTGATAGGTGTCAGTAAACGGATACTCATCCGTGATAAGGCGGGCAGGTGGTATGCCTGGGAGTCCCCTCCGTGTCAGCAATGGTAATAGGGGTTTCCGAGAGGCTGACACTCCTATCCGGCGTTGTAGGATGACCCCCGCCTGTTCCACGTGGGAGACTCCACACTTGTAATTAGCTGGTACAGGGCTCGCCCAACGCACAGCACCTCATTCAGCGCAACCCACGGAAGTGTACACTGTCCCAAACACCGCACACCACGTCCTTGCCCCCCCCCCCCAGACAGCGCCACACAGCGTGATCACGTCAATGCGTTTTCAACAAATGAATCATTTTATATGCAGTATTATGCTATGGAGCATGCGCTTCTTTTTCTTTTAGGTATTCAATGATCTGGTTAGATCATTAAAGAAGCTTCGTCTACTCCATACAGTGCCTGGTATCTGGATCGGGACTTTTCTTCATCTTTTTCTTTTTCCATTCTCGGACTGGTTTGTTCTCACTTTATCACTTTCTACACTTTATATATCATTCTTTTATATTCTTATAATATACTGATTGTCACATTGTTATATGTAATTAATTATCACATTTAATCGTCCATTTAATTTGTGGAATTTACACACTATTCAGCTACTCTTTTTTTGTGGTATGTATATCTTTATTTATATAGCGCCATTAATGTACATAGCGCGTCACGACCGTGATACATGGGACATAATAATGCGGAGTAGAAACTGGGATTAGCAGCTGGTAAATGAGTTGGTGTTTTCGCTGGATCAGCAAAAAAACGCCATTAGCTGCAAAAACATAGCGCATGCCGTCCGCAGGAGTGCCTGGCGTCCTATATATAGATCGCGGGGCGGAATCCAGCACATTCCGGCTGAAGACGTATTTCGTAGCATCTGAGTGCCGCGACTTTTATTTTATATACTCATCAAGGTCTAAAATCATGACCATTTTGGAATCAAATCTTCTCGCGTCTCGTTTCGTCTCCACAATGTATCGCTACTCCACAGTTGCCCCTGTGTGCACTTTGGGGGGATGCCAGTAGGAGGCATTGCAGGACGTTATGCCAAGTATCAAATGCCTGCTCAAGGATTCAGGTGGCAACCCATTTGCGTTCCAATGTATAACGTGGTGAGCCGGGGGTACAATGCGTGCTGCAGTATAACCGGGTAATGAGCAGCTCAATGAATGTTTGTGGCAGGTGTCAAATTGCTTTTTGCAATTATCGAATACTTCAGATTTTTCTTTGAGGAGGGGGGGGCATTTAGGATTAGGTATATATTTTTTTCTGAGGCGACATCTGTCCCCATGCTTTAAGTTAAGGGTCTACAGTATGTCTCTCGCTGTGGCCAATTAGTTTCTGCGTTTGTAAATTAAATAGCTGGGAACGCTACATTTTGTCATATTCACATATTTCTGACTGTGATCGTAATCATTATATACAATTTGCGAGGTTAAAAACTAAACCCACATTATTATATATTTATCTATTTAATAGAACCAACTGGAGCGCTGCTGGGAAAGTGACCTCAGATATATAACCGTGAAAAAACATGGTCTAGGGCATTTGTTTCTGGCCGTTTTGCCGTCATAACATCTCGCCGTCGGCTGTTTTGCCACCAAGGTACTTTAAGCCCCTAACCTTACCCTAAACACCCTAGTATTAACCCCTTATACTATCACAGCCCCATTCCCTAAAAGCCCCATACCCTAAAAACCTTAAACTCCTTACCCTAATTCCCTACCCTAGAAACCTAACCCTTTAGCCTAAACCCCCTCTGCGTTGACAGCCACCTATGCTGAAGCAGGGATATACTTAAAACCTGACTCAGCAGTGGCTCTTGCGGACCGGAGTCGGTCACTCGTGCCCTAGACCACCAGATTGGTGGCTGTCCAAGAAGCAGCAAGAGCAGCTCCCTCTTCCACATTGAACAGTACAGCTCCGTGGCAATTCTAACTAATTAAGAGCCCTAATAAGGACTATGCTCTGGTCCCACATCCTTCTCCAACTTTACTGGAGGACTTTAAAGAGGAACTTAGATCCAGCTCTCTCTCTACAACAAATTATTAACAGCTGCTGCAATCTGAGCAACACACAGGCGGATTATACCATTTCTCAAGCTCTGTGCTAATTCTGCTCTTGTCTCTGCTTTATTCCCTTCTCTACTGAGATTGTAACCTCTTCTAAGCAGGGCCTTCTGTGCCTATTGTTTGCGCTAAAATGCTTTCCACTGCTTTAGGGCTGTAGGCTAGCTATGTGTCATAAGCTACTGTCTCCAGCATTATATTCCTCTGAGAATTACTGTATGTTGGTGAGCTGTAAATAAATGGTAGGGATCTATTCTTTTTTTTCTGTGTGGCCAGCACATGCAGGGCTATTACTGAAGTCACAGCAGCTTTAACCATTAAACTTCCAGGGGGGCTTACACCCTGATGACAGCAAATGGGTTATAAGATGTAACTAACCCTCTTCTGACTCCATCCTCTCATTGCATTACAGGACCCCCAGTCCAGTGTTTTTCAACAGGGGTTCCTTACCATGCATCTGATCACAGACGTGCTATTAGAGAGGGTTTGGGTTCCTTATAAAGCACCTGATCTCAGACACGCTATTAGAGAGGGTTTGGGTTCCTTATAAAGCACCTGATCTCAGACACGCTATTAGAGAGGGTTGGGGTTCCTTACAATGTATCTGATCTCAGGCGCGCTATTAGAGAGGGTTTGGGTTCCTTATAAAGCACCTGATCTCAGACACGCTATTAGAGAGGGTTGCGGTTCCTTACAATGTATCTGATCTCAGACGTGCTATTAGAGAGGGTTGGGGTTCCTTACAATGCATCTGACCCCAGGCACGTTATTAGAGAGGGTTGGGGTTCTGCAGAATTTCACAATATAATTATAGGGTTCCTTAACCCAAAAAAGATTGAAAATCAATGGAATAAATCAAAGCGGCCAGACACAATGTGAGTTATGAGGCAGTTGCCTACCATTAAAAGTAGCCGTGACTAAACTTAACCAAGATGTGAGCCCCATTTCAACAAATACACAGCATGTACATTCTCCCCAAAACAGCTCCGGGCGACCGTCCTTTGGATACCTACCTCCAGGTAGACTTAGCGGACCGCACCCTTTGTTTTTGCTGTCCGCCTCTCGGATGAATATTTTCTTCGTACACAGCCTCCACAACCCGAAATGGGCCACTTCACACGTCTGGTTGAAATCATCCACTTTAGGGCTGAGGACTGCCCAGTGGTCGCTCATCACTGCAGCCAACATCAAGGACACCCCAAACAAAATGATGCAGAAGGTGACCCTAATCTTTATTGCTTTGAGTTCCATCATGGCCATCGGCGATGAAGAAAAGCTTTCTGTATATATGAAGAAAAGCTTTCTGGATATGTAGTGATCAGTGGATGCAAGGAGCTTTGCTAGCTGCCAGGTTCTTCTCTGTGCTCTGGCATGTACGATCCTTGGGTTACAAAAGCAGATCTGAGATTGGAGAAGGTTCTGGGATGGGCTTGCGGCTTCATGCACAGCTGTTGAGGTCTGTCAGCAAAAGTTACAACCAGACTTGTTGGTATTGAAGATTCTATTAATGCGTGCAAGGGGCGAGGAGACGGTGACTCTCGCTACTCGTGTTGCAACCGCATACTTCTTCAGTTTGTTTTGGGAATTGCAAAATCCCACTGGTATTAAAATGTGGGTTTTGGTTTAGTAAAGTAAATAATTAGATTAACAGTGCTATGCTTAATTTGCTTGTCTGCGCAGTATCTTTTGGCTTTGAGAATAGCTTACTCTTGTATATTATAATGTCCCTTGCCTCATTTGTTCGGGAAAGTTTCGATCTAGGAAGGATTCATCTACTGTAGTAGTTAGATGGTAGGACAGCAGGGAGAGGAGGTGAAGAGGCTAGCAAGCAGTTGGGCTTCATAGCTAGAAAGACCGGAGCTTGGAAAGAGTCCAATGAATGTGTGTTAAATATATAAATATATACAGATGGGGGTAATTTGGGAGGGGGTTGATGCTTTGTAGGCAGTGCAGATGTATCCAGTGTTCCTTGGGATTACCCAAAATATTCAGGTATAACGCTGAAAATCACACGGTATTTGTAGGGTGTGATGGCTATGCTGGTGTGGAAGTCTGTGATATATCTCCCCGAAAGGAAGAGTAAATCAGGCTACACCGGTAGCAACTGCTAGTTACCGGAAATGTGCAAATCGGGTGCAATTTATAAGACTCTGGACAAAAGAGAAATGAAGCATTAACACAATCTAGTAGGAACTATACTACGCTTAAATATTACTAAAGAAAATATCGTTTCCAGTGTGTGTGTGTGTGTGTGTGTGTGTGTGTGTGTGTGTGTGTGTGTGTGTGTGTGTGTGTGTGTGTTATATACTGTATATATAAAAAGTTGGATTTATTAGCTCCACGTTTTGGCCCATAGATGGGCTTTTCTCAAGAGCTCATGTATGGGCCGAAACGTCAAACTCATAAATCCACCTTTTCTGCAGTGCATGCTTGTC
>NW_027456633.1:0-14198 GCF_040206685.1 Ascaphus truei | reverse complement strand
GTAGCCTTGCAGATGAGCACCTGGGGCCCTGACTTAAACTGGACCATGTAGAGCATATATTTCCCATCGGGTAGATAACTAATTTAAATCCCTTAAGCCCATTATTTGTTTTAAATGTATGCCTGAGAGAATTTATATTTCTAGGAGCCAACCCCCCGATCTTAACTCAGAAGACCCCTTTTTGATGCTAGGGGGAGAAGTAGAGGAGGAGTTTGAATGTTTGTGGCACACATATGTAAGTTACTTTATATTAAACTACAAGCATGCGCCACTTTTGTGCGCCATAAATGATGTTAAAATTACCTGTAAAGTTTTTGGGGATGTAAAAAACAAGTGCAAATATTGGCAAACATTTCTTGATGCATCCACATGTATGAACATAATCACTCTGTTGATGCTTCATCTATCAGCAATTTTTCTCGTGCATTTGTTTAATGAGAAGCTAAATTAAATATATCCTCATTATTCATGGAGATATATCAATTAAATATCTTTTAAATTAGGGTATTAGTGTAACGGGTATTCCCCCCCCACCCAATCGCATATATGGCATATGGAAGGGGAACCTATATGTTGCCAGGTGTGGTGCGTTATACCTGTCAGGCTCACAGGAGGTCTGAGCCTCCGCCAGTGAGAGCCTGGGGTGAATCTTCTGGAACGTTCTCGTTTTCAGCGCCTCCACCTGTGTAGGGTTCTAGGAATGTAGAAGGTTACCTACACTGGACCCACACATAATAAGTACATACACGAGGATGTATATAACCAATTTACTATATATGCAGGCAATACAACACTTATAATAACATACTTCTAACACTCCCCCTAGGGAGTAACTCCTGTCCCCGTATCCCCACCTTGTGTCCACAGCCCAACCCCCTTGTCCCGTGGTCAGCTCTGCCACTATGTGTGATGATAGTATGTTAGGATATGTTGGTGCACTTATGGGGGTACCTGCCGAGCGCTCCTGCACTCGGGCCTGCAATTGACTTCGAAAAGGATCTGTCGCTCGGTAACTCCGTCTGATCCTATGGTTCCTTGCCCGGGGTCCGCCAGGGGCGATCCCACCCTGGAGATGGGCTCAAGTCTGTGCCCACAGAGACTATGTCTCTTCACGGGAAGCGCAGCGTCTGCTGTGTCCCTATCTATCACTAGAACTACTGTGACAGGGTCCCTAACCTAGGGCCTGTCCCTGTAGCACCACAAACTGGGGAGTGAGGACCTACCTGGGACCTAAGGGGTTAATGGCCTATCCCGTTCCCCTAGCTCTTCCCGGTCCTGACTCTAACTACTACCTAGCACCTGCAGCAACGCACTGCCACCTACTTGGTACTTGCAGCAACCGTGCTGCACACACACGAGGCCTTCTTGTCAGACCTCACAGCACTGACAGCCGTGACTCTGACAAGACAACACACCACACACACACACCTAAGAGCAGAATCCGTAACCTAGGGGCCGTCCCTGCTCACTTACCCACTAACCTGGTGGGGAGTTGGGGCCTGTCTGGGGCCTGGGAAACCTTACCTGGTGCAGGAGCTTCACTCGCTCCCTACACCCTTCCTTCCTCTTCTGCTCCCCAGCTCCAACTAACTAGCGTGAGCTCAGCGCGCAAAATGTATCTCTTCTCACTCCAGGGCAATCCTTCAGCCCTATTGGCTACTATGAGGCACCTGGTGCCAGCCTCGCTATGCCCCATGGGAGTTGTAGTCCCAGGGAGGCTGCCTCTGCATTGGGGCTGCGTGCGCACTTGCCCTGCGCATGCGCGAGTCTCCACTGGCCACCGCAACTCCCTGCTCCCTGACTATCTGCGCATGCGCGATCCCGCGCACACTCGCGCAACCCGTCATGGCGGCCCCCGCTAGCCGGGTACGCCGCCGGGCTCCAGGGACTCTGATCGCTCCCTGCACTGGCCTCCACCTTCGCGAGCAGCCGGCGGGTCCGTCGCTGCCTCCGACGGGACCCGCGACAGCTCGACTTGCTATTGAGGGGGTCAGCGGGAGCCGGAGGATACCAGGGCTACATTAGGCTAATGATTTAAGGTGAATTATTTATTTATTTTTTTAAAGGCAATGAACTCTTGCAATCCATTTTGAAAACACAAGTCTTTATACATTGTTCCCCTTATTGTTAATTATGACTTTGGGCGTAATTATATATACCCAAAAGGAAAGAACCCTGTAGAGGGAGAAAGGGGGTGGCCCGGGATTAAAGGGGTTACACCCCATTTGGCCATCCCCTGACCTCACCAGGGAGACAAGGGGTTAACTGGGCTGAGGTCCAGAAATGTGATTTAACCCTTGTTATGACATGTAAATGTGTATTCCCCTGTTCCCATGCTTTATTGTAATATCTGGTTTAATCAGTGTCTAAATCACACACACACTAGGATCCATCCGGGAGCACAAGGGTTAATAGTTGTTTAGTGATTATAGCCCTTTGTGTAATTTTCCCGCCTTTTCAGGCACCATTTTGCAGGCTCCCATAGGCCGCCATTGGGGCTCCATGTGTTTCAATGGTGAATCTTGCTGTTTGGGTCCTGTTTCCTGTGAAGACCAGCAGATGGCGTCCGAGAGGAGGAGCAGCGGTTTCCCATTGTAAGTCAATGGGCCCATTGACTTCAATGGAGAATCCTCGAAGGAGCTTTCCAGGATGTGAGTTGGCTGCCGTCCAAACCGCAAAACCACAAAGCGGATACATCTATATATATATAAAATCGAATGGTTAGTGCTATCTGAGGTGAATCTGATTGGTCCTCAGCCTCTAGCCAATCAGATTGGTGGGTCTGACATCACCCAACTGCCACTCTCTTCCCCCTCGGCCACACACACACACACACACCTCTCTCAGGCGCTCACCTCTCCCCTCCCTCCGCTCACCTCTCCCTCCGCTCACCTCTCCCCGCCCTCCGCTCACCTCTCCCCGCCCTCCGCTCACCTCTCCCCACCCTCCGCTCACCTCTCCCTCCCTCCGCTCACCTCTCCCTCCGCTCACCTCTCCCTCCTTCCGCTCACCTCTCCCTCCTTCCGCTCACCTCTCCCTCCCTCCGCTCACCTCTCCCTCCCTCCCTCCGCTCACCTCTCCCTCCGCTCACCTCTCCCTCCGCTCACCTCTCCCTCCCGGCGCTCCGCTCATCTCCATCCCTGGCGGGGGAACAGGCAGTGGCCAGGCAGGCTGCAGCTGCCTCGCGGCGCGTAAGATGCGGTGAATCTGATTGGTCCTCAGCCTCTGGCCAATCAGATTGGTGGGTCTGACGTCACTCAACTGCCACTCTCTTCCCCCTCGGCCCCACACACACACACACACACACACACACACCTCTCTCCGGCGCTCACCTCTCCCCTCCCTCCGCTCACCTCTCCCCTCCCTCCGCTCACCTCTCTCCTCCCTCTGCTCACCTCTCCCTCCCTCCGCTCACCTCTCCCTCCCTTCGCTCACCTCTCCCTCCCTCCGCTCACCTCTCCCTCCCTCCGCTCACCTCTCCCTCCCGGCGCTCCGCTCATCTCCATCCCCGGCGGGGGAACAGGCAGTGGCCAGGCAGGCTGCAGCTGCCTCGCGGCGCGTAAGATGGCGGCGGACGGAATGACCCCCTTCCTCCCTCGCGGCGCCGAGTGAGAAGATGGCGGCGCCCGGAAGTACAGGTAGGTGTCGCGTGTGTGTCGCTCCCCCACCTCCCCCCCACCTGCGGCGCTGCACGGAACTGAGAAAGGGCGCATCACGGGACTGAGACACGTGTGTGTGTGTGTGTGTGTGAGTGTGTACAACACTGTCTCCCCCCCCTCCTGTCCACTGCTCCCCCCTCCTGTCCACTGCCCCCCCCCTCCTGTCCACTGCCCCCCCTCCTGTCCACTGCCCCCCCCCTCCTGTCCACTGCCCCCCCCTCCTGTCCACTGCCCCCCCTCCTGTCCACTGCCCCCCCCTCCTGTCCACTGCCCCCCCCCTCCTGTCCACTGCCCCCCCCTCCTGTCCACTGCCCCCCTCCTGTCCACTGCCCCCCCTCCTGTCCACTGCCCCCCCTCCTGTCCACTGCCCCCCCCCCTCCTGTCCACTGCCCCCCCCCCTCCTGTCCACTGCCCCCCCTCCTGTCCACTGCCCCCCCCCCTGTCCACTCCCCCCCTCCTGTCCACTGCCCACCCTCCTGTCCACTGCCCACCCTCCTGTCCACTGTCCGTCCCCTCCTGTCCAGTGTCCACTGTCCGTCCCCTCCTGTCCACTGTCCGTCCCCTCCTGTCCACTGTCCGTCCCCCCCCTCCTGTCCACTGTCCGCCCCCCCCTCCTGTCCACTGTTTGTCCCCCCCCCCTCCTGTCCACTGTTCGTCCCTCCCCTCCTGTCCACTGTTCGTCCCTCCCCTCTGGGGAGAACGGAGAAAGAGGGAGAGAGAAGGGAGCGGGAAATTTAACTCACGGGCAACGCCGGGTCTCTCTCCAACTCACCTCTCCCCCCTCGGCGCTCCAACTCACCTCTCTCCCTCCCCGCCGGCGCTCCAACTCACCTCCCTCCCCGGCGGGGGAACAGGCAGGCTGCCTCGCAGCGCCTAAGATGGCGGCGCCCGGAAGGACCCCCTTCCTCCCTCGCGGCGCCGAGTGAGAAGATGGCGGTGCCCGGAAGGACAGGTAGGTGTCGCGTGTGTGTCGCTCCCCCACTTCCACCCCCCCCAACTTCCACCCCCCCCAACTTCCACCCCCCCAACTTCCACCCCCCCCCCTTCTTCCCCCGACCTCCCAAAGCACACTCTCTACGGCTCAACATCCCCGAGGAGCAGGAGGAGGGCGGCAGGGAGTTAATACCTCCTTTGTGCCACCGGGAGTTGGTGGAGGTCACGAGGGGGGAGAGAACCAGTGGCAGCCCGAGGAGCGCGGCATGCTGCCAGGTGAGGAAATGCAGGGGGAGGAATCCATGCCTTTGACGACCCTGCCTTTGACGCCACCCCCCCCCTGCCTTTGACGCCCACCTCCTGCCTCCGGGCAATGCCGGGTATACACACACACACACCTCTCCTCCCCCCCATCACACTCACCTCCCTCCCCGGCGCTGACTCACCTCCCCTCCCCGGCGCTCACTCCCCCTGCCTTTCACGCCTCCCCTCCCTGCCTCCGGCCAACGCCGGTTATACACACACACCTCCTACCCCCCCATCACACTCACCTCCCTCCCCGCCGCTCATTCACCTCCCCGCCGCTGACTCACCTCCCCTCCCCTGACTCCCCTCCCCGGTGCTCCCCTCCCCGGAGCTCCACTCACCTCCATCCCCGGCGCTGACTCACCTCCCCTCCCCGGCGCTCACTCACCTCCCCTCCCCGGCGCTCACTCACCTCCCCGGCGCAGACTCCCCTCCCCGGCGCTGACTTCACTCCCCTCCCCGGTGCTCCCCTCCCTAGTGCTCCACTCAGATAACCTCCCCGGCGTTCCACTCGCCTCCCTCCCTGGCGCTGACTCACCTCCCCCGTGCTGACTAACCCTGCCCTTCACCCCTAGCTCCGCCCCTACCCTTTCTCTTCACCCCTAGCTCCGCCCCTACCCTTTCTCTTCACCCCTGCCCCCTACCCCTGCCCTTCACCCCCTACCCCTGCCCTTCACCCCTGCCCCCTGCCCCTGCCCTTCACCCCTGCCCCTGCCCTTTACCCTTGCCCCCCACCCCTGCCCTACACCCCCCCGTCTGCCCTTCATCCCCCCGACGCCTGCCCTGCACACCCCTCCCCCCGCGCCTGCCCTTTGACTGACGCACGCACACAAACCCTGACAGCCGCACGCAGACACACCCTGACTGACGCACGCACACAAACACTGACGCACGCACACACACACTGACTGACGCACACACACACACACACACACACACACACACTGACTGATGCACGCACACACACACACACACACACACACACTGACTGACGCATGCACACACTGACTGACGCACGCACACACACACACTGACTGACACACACACTTACTGACACACACACACACACGCACACTGACTGACGCACACACACACACTGACTGACACACACACTGACTGACACACACACTGACTGACACACACACTGACTGACACACACTGACTGACACACACACTGACTGACACACACACTGACTGACATACACACACACACACTGACTGACACACACACTGACTGACACGCACACACACACTGACTGACGCGCACACACTGACTGACGCGCACACACTGACTGACACACACACTGACTGACACACACACTGACTGACACACACACTGACTGACACACACACTGACTGACACACACACTGACTGACACACACACTGACTGACACACACACTGACTGACACACACACTGACTGACACACACACTGACTGACACACACACTGACTGACATACACACACACACACTGACTGACTGACACACACACACACTGACTGACTGACACACACACACACTGACTGACACACACACACACACTGACTGACACACACACACACACACTGACTGACACACACACCGACTGACACACACACACCGACTGACACACACACACCGACTGACACACACGCCGACTGACACACACACCGACTGACACACACACACACACACACACACACCGACTGACACACACACACACACCGACTGAAACACACACACACCGACTGACACACACACACACACCGACTGACATACACACACACACACCGACTGACACACACACACACACACCGACTGACACACACACACACACACCGACTGACACACACACACACACACACACCGACTGACACACACACACACCGACTGACACACACACACACACACACACCGACTGACGCGCGCACGCGCGCACATACACCCCCACACACACACACACACAGTGACTGACGCGCACACAAACACTGACTGCCGCACACACGCACGCACACACTGACTGAGGCACACACACACGCACACACTGTGTGTGCGTCAGTCAGTCAGTTTGTATGTGTTTGTGTTTCTGCATCAGACTCACTAACGCGCGCACACACACACAGTGACTGACGCACACACACTGCATGAAGCTGTAAAGGAGGGATGGGGGGGGGACTGGATTGATGTGAATGGGGGACAAACAGAGAGAGGGGGGAGGAGAGAGGAGCGGGAACATTACATCCCGGGCAACGCCGGGTCTCTCAGCTAGTTTTCAATAAGAGAGCTTTGATCACTTAACAGTCAAGTTCAACGACAAGTGGCGTGGGAATAAACAGTTCTAGAGCACATAGAAATAAAATTCTTTTTGCCCCTAGTTCCTAGACCTCCCCCCACTCGACCACAACCGGGTCCCCGTATCCTGGACCCCCGATAAGGGTCAAACCGAGAAGAGCGGGTCGCGCCATAGGTTCCAATGGCAGCGGCAGAAACAGCTCAGGAAAACGGCTAAGTGTCAAAAGCTGAAATTTGGGAATCCATAGCTCTGGTTCCGGAGGGTCCAGAGGATCAGGGTTTGGGTTATCTGTAGTCACTGCTCCGGCATCGCTGCAGAACCATCCTTGACCCTCTTGGACCAACCCGACGGAGTATGGACCCCCTTGAAAGTTTGGGACTTTACCATAGACTCCAATGGCGGCCAATCTCCATTGACCGGCTATGGCGGAAACCCCCCATTGGCTTCAACGGCGGCGCAGTCCCGTTGAAAGTCTATGGCGGCGGATTCCCATAGCCGCCAACGGCGGCGGTTTGCCATTGAAAGTCTATGGCGGCGGAGCCCGTTGTTTTCAATGGGGATTTAGTGATAAACCGTGATTTAATTTACAGTGCAGTTTTTTGTATTAAAATAGGAAACGGTTTAAGGTGTATTTGTGTAACTCCGGTTCTGAAGGTCGTAGCAAGTCGCAAATTCGACCATTGGGTGTCCCAGTTCCGGCATTGAGAACTGGGAAGTTTGGACTGACTGGACCCAACGGAACCGGATATTTTAATATGTTTGTGTTTTATCCTTCATACTGTGTCCCAAAGCAGGGATAAAACCCAGAGGAAATTCCTTTGCATACCAGGGTAGCATATGGCCAGAGAGACGACCCAATGTCTGGGACTTAAGTATTGTTCAAAGGATTTTGTCACCTCCACTGTTTGCATGAGGGCGGAGATTACTCAAACCAGAGCAGTCTTTAAGTGTCCCATTTAACATCTTACAACAAAGAATATCCTGCCAGGAATCCAATCTGGTAGACTAGCTGGCATTCCTGATGCAGATGAGGGGCTACAGAAATGAGACCCCAGAGTTCTACTGCGCATGTACCAGCTAGCAGGGGGGCATGTATCAAAATGTGTTCCCACGTTAATGAGTGGCTAGAGGTAATTGAAGACCAATCACATGTACTTAATGTTAAGGATAGGGTACAAAAGGTTTATAAACTGTTGTCCACCCTTTATCCTTGGTCTTCTGATATCATCTGAATTGTTACCTGATTGCGAGAGAATTGCTATGCTACATACTTCTCATCCCCCATCCCCAAAGTAAGTGTACTTCTTGTCTTGTTACTGTACTATATCGTGTGTTCACCTATCCAAAGGAATAAATACAATTTATTATATCTAAGCCTCGTTCAGTTCAAACCCAGTTATTTGTGTAAATTACACCCTGTGATAAGCTATCATCACAAACCCATTCAAGTCAACTGGGTTTTATGACCCAGTTCATCCATTAATATACACTCTTATTTAGAATGTAACAAAAAGTTGATTGGAATTGTTATCAATAGACTGACTGTCTTTCTCGGTTGTATCATTATTTGTCACTTCTTCCTGCCGCCCTCCTCCTGAACCGCAGCATCAAATTACGCCGCGGACATCACCAACGTGACATCACACAGCGTCTTGTTCCATGGCAACGCGACGTCACAGCGTCAAATGACGGCACAACATCTTGTTTCCATGGCAACATGACGCAGTGCGATACCACGTTGGTGACATTCATGGCGTCATTTGATGCTGCGGTTCAGAAGAATAAATACAATTTATTATATCTAAGCCTCGTTCAGTTCAAACCCAGTTATTTGTGTAAATTACACCCTGTGATAAGCTATCGTCACAGGCTTGTAAATTAACTGGTGGCAGCGGCGGGATGGAACTGGACCTGGATTACAGTATTCTGCGGGGTACTGTGATCCAGAGGGAACTTGATGGTAATTGCAAGTTCCTGGGTCTAAAGATATTGAACACACGGTAGTGCAACAAGTAACGCAAGTTGTCACACCACCTCACTGCTGCGACCCAGAACCATGAGTGAAGCGGAAAACGTCTACTACCTGAGGACAAGAACTCAGCTAAAAGACAAGTGCCGTGACTATGGACTGGAATATGAGGACCAGGAGGTCGAAGACATGATTGCCGCAATCACGGAATACGAAGCCGAGCGGGCAGAGTCGCAGGATACGGCTCAGCTTGCCCTTGTACAGCCGCCCGGAGATCAGGGACTGAACCCAGTGCCGGGGCGGCAGAATCCCGGGGAGGGAACGAGTGCACCTCCCGGGACAAGTGCGACAGGAGGGGCACTGATGGCTGCGGCCACCAGTCTGTTTACCCCCGAAATGTTGGCACTGATTACAACGTGGGGAGACCGACGGACAGCGGAGTAGCGGCTAAAGTTTATCTCTATGGGAGTGAACAGACCCGCTTATTGCCCCCCGGTCCAACCCCGCAAAGATGAACTCCAACTGGACAAGCACAGTCTCACCAAGTACGTGGAAAGCACTGATCGGAACGACATGTTTTTAAGGAACTTTGAAACGCAGTGCCGGCGGTACAAGGTGCTTCCCCAGCATAGGGTTGCACGCTTGGACCCGCTACTCTCTGGCTTGGCTAAGTAGACATTGATGGCGCTTACAGAGGAGTTTGCTGATGACTATGACCACCTGAAAGAACTATTGCTATTTCAGCACTGTTTTACCTCTGAAGCTTACCGGGGTAAATTCCGTCTGGAGGAGAGGCAGCCTCAGGAGACCTACGTCACCTATGTGACCCGCATGGCTTTATACGGGCTGCACTGGGTGGAGGGCTGTGAGGCCAGGACTTACCAACGCCTGCTGGACCTCATCTTTCAGGAGCAGCTCATGCAGCAGTGCCCGCCGGCGGTGAGGGCTTGAGTGTATGACAAAAAGCCCAAGACTTACACAGAGACGGCAAGGCTGGCAGATGACTATGTGGTCAGCCGGTCCCAGATGACCGCCAAGGCACCAGCCAAAGCATCGGCAGTGCCGGCGCTGGCCAAGAAGTCTGTTACTACCCCCCAGTGGACCCAAAAGCCGCCTGCGGGCAGCAGTTCCCAGAAGGCGGGAGAGCTCCGGCATGAGCACCGGTGCTACAACTGTAACAGCACTGGTCACCTCAGACCAGATTGCCCTGAACCCCTGCGTTTCAACGGACCCCATCGGGGGCAACGCACCCCAGCTGCGAAGCCGGTAGCCCGCATGCGGGTGGCTTCCACCAAAGAACCAGGACCAGTCATGGAAACAACTCCCAGCGAGATGTCCCATGTCACCCCTATCCCGGTTTCATCGGTGCCTACAGCCAGGAGCGGAGGACATCTCAGCATGGACACAGTCGGTGACCGGCAAGCAGTCGGCTTGCTGGATTCAGGAGCTGCAGTGACCCTGGTCCGACCTGATAGGGTCCGACCTGATAGATCACTGTGGCCGACGGAGAGCCACGTTTCTTGCAGGTGGCCCGCATCTTTTTGGAATGGGGGGTGGGCAAGGGTGTGTGGGAGGTGGGGGTTTTACCCGGTTTGGATGCTGAAATTCTTTTGGGCAACGACCTGGGACCGATGACCTGCACCTACGACCGTGTGCCCCAGCCCGCTGCAGTGGCAGCGGTTACCCAGAGCCAGACCACGGCAATGCCGGCGGCGGCCGCTCCAGTCCCCCAGCCTTTGGGACCAACGTTAGCGGAAAGCGCAGAGGAGCCCGGGGACGTACTGTAAGCCAGGATCAGTTGCAACCACAGGCTGACTTACTGTTCCCTCTCACCCTGTCCCCTTCCCCTGACAATGACATGACTGGGGGGTGGCCAGACTTAGGAGCCCAGTTTAGGGAGGCAGTGAAGGCAGACCCTACCCTGGCTGGCGTGAGACTTCGGGCGTCCGAATCTCAGGCAGGGGAGGGCACTGAACGCTGCCTAGGGCATAAGGGACTCCTATACAGAGAAGAAGGGAACCCGGAGATAGAGGAGGGATTGACCGGTAAGCGACAGCTAGTAGTGCTACAGGGGTACCGACAGCAATTGTTACGGGTAGCTCACTCTATTCCGTTAGCGGGACATCAGGGGGTCACCAGGACGCGAGCCCGGTTATTACAGCGTTACTACGGGCCGGGGGCATCCCGAGATGTGAGCAATTTCTGCCGCTCTTGTGATGCCTGCCAACGAGTGGGTAAGGCGGGCGACCGTATGAAGGCACCCCTGAGACCCCTACCGATAATAGGGGAACCCTTCCAGAAGGTAGCGATGGACCTTATAGGACCCCTTATGATTCCTAGCAGGTCAGGGAAGCGCTACATCCTCACGGTGGTGGATTTTGCCACCCGGTACCCTGAGGCAGTAGCACTTGACACCATAAGTGCCAAGACAGTGGCAGCAGCTTTGCTGAACATTTTCTCTAGGGTAGGTTTCCCTAGTGAGATCCTAACCGATCAGGGTTCGCAGTTCATGAGTGAACTGTTGCATTGTCTCTGGGATGCATGCGGTGTACAGCACCGGCACACTACCCCTTACCATCCCCAGACAAACGGATTATGTGAGAGGTTTAATGGTACCCTGAAGCAGATGCTTCGGACCTTTATAGAGGCGGAGGGGAAAGACTGGGAGATTCACCTGCAGCACTTGCTGTTTGCATACCGAGAGGTACCGCAAGAATCTACAGGCTTCTCCCCCTTCGAGCTACTATATGGCCGCAGGGTACGTGGACCTCTGGACCTATTCCGTGAGGGATGGGAAGGGGAGACTACTGCTACTGATACTTCAGTGATCCAGTATGTAGTAGATCTCAGAGACCGGTTAGAGATGCTCATGGGGGTGGCCCAGGACCACCTCAGGGCTGCTCAGACCAAGCAAAAGCAATGGTATGACCAGCATGCCCGTAGCAGAGAATTCATCCCAGGACAGCAGGTGCTTGTTCTCAAACCCATTCGGGAGAACAAGCTGATGGCTGCCTGGTCGGGACCGTACTCGCTTATCCGAAAGGTGAATGAGTGCAACTATGTTGTACAGGTAGCGCCTGAGAGGCACAAGACATACCACATTAACATGTTGAAGGAATACAGAGCACCGAGTATGGGAGCAGTGCTGGGAGCAGTGCTGGCCATTTGTAGCCCACTGCTGGAGGATCCGGCGAGCAATGCTCTGCCTGATCTCCTAGGGGAGGCTAGGCAGGGAAACACTGTAGAAACAAACAGGCAATGGGGGAGCATGGGATTAAATAGGCTCTATTCATCTGCTGAAACTGACCCACTGAGGCTTCCGTAGTCAGATCACCGTGCAGCATTTCCAGCCAAGCAGGAGAGTCTTTCTTCCTGCATCCCGGACGCGGGACCGGCTTGAGATAGCTGCTTAAAAACATCTGATCCTGGACCACGTGAGGAGGCCAGGGGTCTACTTGTAATATATGTGAGTCCCGTTGTTATTATTAATAAATTCATTTTATTTGACTATATACAAGTGAACCGTGCCTCACTCGTTTTCCCCTCCCACAAACCTTACACATCACAACACCGGGGGGGAGAGCCCATCTGACGACAAGAGAGTCCTGTGTTAATCTGGAACCTGAGGACAGCCCCCATTGTGCTGACCATCAGATGTGGATGGGTTAATATTAACCCAAAAAGAAACCGAATCCCTGCAACTGCTCACACTGGGCCGTGTGAGTACAGTGTTATACATATATATTTTTATATCCCCTTTCACCATATCAAGTATCCATCACTGCTGGGAGAGAGAGATTTCGCCCTGTGAAAGTTACCAATCATTGTGTTTACTTACACATGGCCGTGTAAGTACTTAAGCGTATCTAATCCATCCCCCACTGCATGTAACCAATTAAGACTTCTAACAACTTTTCAAAGTCATTTTATATGCCTATTTAATCCCATGCTCCCCCATTGCCTGTTTGTTTCTATGTCTCTTTAAGGGCTCTGGATTAACCCTTTTTCTGGGGTGGAAGCAGAAGGGATTTTGTTGCTGGCTCAGAATATTAGAGAGCCACAGTTGGTTTGACGGCTTCATTGTAAGCCTATCATTGTTTAATAACTCAAGGTAAGCGCCTGGTCTTTTCACACTACTAGGGAAACACTGTAGAGCAGGTAGAGATAGGGGCACAGTTGAGTGCTAGGCAGAAGGGAGAAGCCAGGGACATGCTAGCTCAGTTTAGCACCCTCTTCACTGACATGCCAGGGACCACACATCTCACAAAACATCCAGTGCACACAGGGGACCTGCAGCCTCTGCATAAGCACGCTTATAGAGTGTCAGCAGAGGTCAAGACAAGTATGGAGAGAGAGATAGAGGAGATGCTGACCCTAGGGGTAATTACTCCGTCCCAGAGCCCTTGGGCAAGTCCAGTAGTCCTAGTCCCCAAGAAGGACAAGACCACCCGGTTTTGTGTGGACTACCGGTTGCTCAACGCTGGGACGGTGTCAGATGCTTACCCCATGCCCCGCATGGATGCGTTACTAGATGAACTCGTGGGGGCAAAGTATCTGACCACCATGGATTTGAGCAAAGGCTATTGGTAAATCCCACTGACCCTGGAGGCTAGGGAGAAGTCAGCATTCATCACTCCAAGTGGCCTCTATGAGTTTTTGGAGATGCCATTTGGGATGAAGAATGCCCCGGCTACCTTTCAACGCCTGGTCAATAGGTTACTGGAAGGGATGCAGAGCTATGCCAGGGCTTACTTAGATTACATTGCTGTCTTTAGTAGTTCCTGGGAATCCCACATAGGACATGTAGCTGCGGTGCTGGATAGGATCAGGGAGGCTGGGCTTACCTTAAAACCCACTAAGTGTATGGTAGGGATGGCAGAAGTCCTGTACTGTACTTAGGGCACAGGGTGGGTGGAGGGCATCTCAAACCAGAGCCAGCCAAGGTAGAAGCAATTGTTGAGTGGCCTGTTCCAAAAACCAAGAAACAGGTCATGGCATTTTTGGGCACCGCAGGGTACTATAGGAAGTTTGTCCCACAGTACAGCGCCTTGGCCAAAC
>NW_027456632.1:0-14241 GCF_040206685.1 Ascaphus truei | reverse complement strand
TGGCTGGGTGAGTGGGGCGCTG
Source organism: Ascaphus truei (assembly GCF_040206685.1). Lineage (NCBI taxonomy): Eukaryota > Metazoa > Chordata > Amphibia > Anura > Ascaphidae > Ascaphus > Ascaphus truei. The sequence goes on along the minus strand of NW_027456632.1, from coordinate 14,219 downwards.
TTATAGTGAGTGAGGAGGTGTTAGACTGGCTGGGTGAGTGAGGCGCTGTTATAGTGAGTGAGGCGGTGTTAGACTGGCTGAGTGAGTGGGGCGCTGTTACACTTAGTGAGTGAGTGGGGGGCTGTTATAGCGAGTGGACGAGTCGGTGTTATAGGGGGTAAGTGGGGCGGTGTTATAGTGAGTGGGGCGGTGTTATAGTGAGTGGGGTGGTGTTATACTGAGTGAGACTCACCCGGCTCTGGCTGACACACGCCGGCCAAGCACGGAGCAGCTCTCGGGGGAGTCGGTGGACCAAGCTCAGCATCCCGGCGGCGGCACATAAATCCGGGACCAGCGACTTCCGGTGACCCCGAAGGACACACGTGGGGGCGAGAGCCAGCCAATCAGGAGCAGCCAGCCAGTGACGTCACCCGCCTCCCTGCGTGCGTGCGCGTGCCAGCTCCTCCCTGAGTGATAGTCACAGAAGGAGTGACAGCTCCTCCCTGAGTGATAGTCACAGAATGAATGAGTTTCTCCCTGAGTGACAGTCACAGAATGAGTCACAGCTTCTCCCTGAGTGACAGTCACGGAATGAATGAGTTTCTCCCTGAGTGACAGTCACAGAATGAGTCACAGCTTCTCCCTGAGTGACAGTCACGGAATGAATGAGTTTCTCCCTGAGTGACAGTCACGGAATGAGTGACAGCTTCTCCCTGAGTGACAGTCACGGAATGAATGAGTTTCTCCCTGAGTGACAGTCACGGAATGAGTGACAGCTTCTCCCTAAGTGACAGTCACGGAATGAGTGACAGTTTCTCCCTGAGTGATAGGCACAGAATGAATGAGTTTCTCCCTGAGTGACAGTCACAGAATGAGTCACAGCTTCTCCCTGAGTGACAGTCACGGAATGAATGAGTTTCTCCCTGAGTGACAGTCACGGAATTAATGAGTTTCTCCCTGAGTGACAGTCACGGAATGAGTGACAGCTTCTCCCTAAGTGACAGTCACGGAATGAGTGACAGCTTCTCCCTGAGTGACAGTCACGGAATGAATGCGTTTTTCCCTGAGTGACAGTCACGGAATGAGTGAGTTTCTCCCTGAGTGATAGTCATGTAATGAATGAGTTTCTCCCTGAGTGACAGTCACGGAATGAGTGAGTTTCTCCCTGAGTGACAGTCACGGAATGAATGAGTTTCTCCGTGAGTGACAGTCACGGAATGAATGAGTTTCTCCCTGAGTGACAGTCACGGAATGAATGAGTTTCTTCCTGAGTGACAGTCACGGAATGAGTGACAGCTTCTCCCTGAGTGACATCTTCAGTTGAGAAAGGAAGATACATTAGTCACAGCCTCGAGTGATATTTCCCTGTGACAGCCTTTTAATGAGTGTCAGCTCTCTGAGACCCTTGAGGTGGTGGTGTCCATCTGAAAGAGTGAGAGCTCCCATATTGAGTGAGTTCCCATATGAAGAAGGGTCACCATAATATTAGGAGGACCTATTATAAGGGTTCCACTTAATGAGTGATCTCTCCTCTTGACTGACAGTCCTGAATGACAGACCAGTATGTGAGCAGCCTGGTCACTGATGCGTCTCTTGGGTGTCATAATATCCTGTACCTCAGTGTCCCCTCTCTGTGCTGAGTGTCTCCTTACTGCCCACTCACTGCCTTCAGGAGGGATGTGACACTCCCTGCCCTCTCTCTGTACCTATCACAGACCTCACTCCATGTGAATGCCTGCTTCATGCTCAGGACCCCAGCCCCATCCATTATCCGCTCACATGGCACTCCTCAAGGTAACCTCCGTCTCCCAGGCCCACAGGTAAGGAAGCTCGATGGGAGGGAGTCTCACTCATAGGAAGGCTGTCTCATTAGGAATAAGTGTCACTCATAGGAGGGCTGTCTCATTAGGAATAAGTCTCAGTTATAGGAAGGCGGTCTCATTAAGAATGTCTCACTCATAGGAAGGCTGTCTCATTAGGAATAAGTGTCACTCATAGGAGGGCTGTCTCATTAGGAATAAGTCTCAGTTATAGGAAGGCGGTCTCATTAGGAATGTCTCACTCATAGGAAGGCTGTCTCATTAGGAATAAGTGTCACTCATAGAGGGCTGTCTCATTAGGAATGTCTCACTCATAGGAAGGCTGTCTCATTAGGAATAAGTGTCACTCATAGGAGGGCTGTCTCATTAGGAATAAATGTCACTCATAGGAAGGCTGTCTCATTAGGAATAAGTCTCACTCATAGGAAGGCTGTCTCATTAGGAATAAGTGTCACTCATAGGAGGGCTGTTTCATTAGGAATAAGTCTCACTCATAGGAAGGCGGTCTCATTAGGAATAAGTGTCACTCATAGGAGGGCTGTCTCATTAGGAATGTCTCACTCATAGGAGGGCTGTCTCATTAGGAATAAGTGTCACTCATAGGAAGGCTGTTTCATTAGGAATAAGTGTCACTCATAGGAAGGCTGTCTCATTAGGAATAAGTCTCCCTCATAGGAAGGCTGTCTCATCTACTATCTACTATATATTTCTCAAAGTGTCCTATGTGTCGTTGCCTGTCTGTCTGTATGTGTCTCCCTCCCTGTGTCCCTAGCGGCAATCAGATTGGACCTTGGGCCAGGCCAATGAGATTGCTCCCTTGGCCCGCCCGCCCCCGCACTCCTCTCATTGGCCTGAGGCAGAGTGACCAAGGGGACCCGCGCGCACCTCCTCTCCCCGAGTCTCCCGCGCTTTTTACTCCCCCCCCCCCCCCCCAGCGCCGCTACAGTCAGCGTGGGAGCGGAGCGAGCGCCCGGGACACAGCGGGGGACTCTCACCTCCCCACGGCTCTCACCACCCATAGGCCACTCCCTCACCCGGCGCTCACCACCCCCCCCCCCCCTCCACTCCAAGCCCCCTGCCCTTCCACGCCCGGGCAACGCCGGGTATATCAGCTAGTTAGGAATAAGTGTCACTCATAGGAGGGCTGTCTCATTAGGAATAAGTCTCCCTCATAGGAAGGCGGTCTCATTAGGAATGTCTCCCTCATAGGAAGGCTGTCTCATTAGGAATAAGTCTCCCTCATAGGAAGGCTGTCTCATTAGGAATAAGTCTCCCTCATAGGAAGGCGGTCTCATTAGGAATAAGTGTCACTAGAAGGAATGCTGTCTCATTAGGAATAAGTCTCACTCATAGGAAGGTTGTCTCATTAGGAATAAGTGTCACTCATAGGAAGGCTGTCTCATTAGGAATAAGTCTCACTCATAGGAAGGTTGTCTCATTAGGAATAAGTGTCACTCATAGGAAGGCTGTCTCATTAGGAATAAGTGTCACTCATAGGAAGGCTGTCTCATTAGGAATAAGTGTCACTCATAGGAAGGCTGTCTCATTAGGAATAAGTCTCACTCATAGGAAGGTTGTCTCATTAGGAATAAGTGTCACTCATAGGAAGGCTGTCTCATTAGGAATAAGTGTCACTCATAGGAAGGTTGTCTCATTAGGAATAAGTGTCACTCATAGGAAGGCTGTCTCATTAGGAATAAGTCTCACTCATAGGAAGGTTGTCTCATTAGGAATAAGTGTCACTCATAGGAAGGCTGTCTCATTAGGAATAAGTGTCACTCATAGGAAGGCGGTCTCATTAGGAATAAGTGTCACTCATAGGAAGGCTGTCTCATTAGGAATAAGTGTCACTCATAGGAAGGCGGTCTCATTAGGAATAAGTGTCACTCATAGGAAGGCTGTCTCATTAGGAATAAGTGTCACTCATAGGAAGGCTGTCTCATTAGGAATAAGTGTCACTCATAGGAAGGCTGTCTCATTAGGAATAAGTGTCACTCATAGGAAGGCGGTCTCATTAGGAGTAAGTGTCACTCATAGGAAGGCTGTCTCATTAGGAATAAGTCTCACTCATAGGAAGGCTGTCTCATTAGGAATAAGTCTCACTCATAGGAAGGCGGTCTCATTAGGAATAAGTCTCACTCATAGGAAGGCTGTCTCATTAGGAATAAGTCTCCCTCATAGGAGGGCTGTCTCATTAGGAATAAGTCTCCCTCATAGGAGGGCTGTCTCATTAGGAATAAGTCTCCCTCATAGGAAGGTGGTCTCATTAGGAATAAGTGTCACTCATAGGAAGGTGGTCTCATTAGGAATAAGTCTCAGTTATAGGAAGGCTGTCTCATTAGGAATAAGTGTCACTCATAGGAGGGCTGTCTCATTAGGAATAAGTGTCACTCATAGGAAGGTGGTCTCATTAGGAATAAGTCTCAGTTATAGGAAGGCTGTCTCATTAGGAATAAGTGTCACTCATAGGAGGGCTGTCTCATTAGGAATAAGTGTCACTCATAGGAAGGCTGTCTCATTAGGAATAAGTGTCACTCATAGGAGGGCTGTCTCATTAGGAATAAGTCTCCCTCATAGGAGGGCTGTCTCATTAGGAATAAGTCTCCCTCATAGGAGGGCGGTCTCATTAGGAATAAGTGTCACTCATAGGAAGGTGGTCTCATTAGGAATAGGTCTCACTCATAGGAATCCTCTCATATTAGGAATAAGTCTCACTCATTGGAAGGCGGTCTCATTAGGAATAGGTCTCACTCATTGGAAGGCGGTCTCGTTCATTAGGAGGAATCCTCAGTCTCCATAGAAAACAGTCTCCCTCCATTAGACTGGCCACTCTGGCAGCCAAGAGGTTAACAGCGCCCTTCACCCCTTCTTTTTGTCTGTGACCCTAAATAGACATACAACCACAATAGTCCTTGGGATCTGCTTCTGATAACCCTACAATGTGTGCCTTGCACCCCTGGCCCAGGCCATGTCAGCCCGTCTCCCTTCTGTCTCCCTTAAGAATGACTCCCCCGTCCTTCGAGCCGCGTGTCTCCCGGCACCGGTGCTGCCACTGGCATTCCTGAGTTGTGGCAGCGTCGTCTGAGCACTGAGCGCGACCCGACAGGTGTGAGAGAACTGCACTCAGTGAGTACATCAACCGGAGTATTACACGCTCTTCTGTCCGTTCAATGTCTAACCCAGGGGTGGCCAACTCCACTCTCCAAGGGCCACCAACTGGTCAGGTTCTCAGGATATCCCTGCTTCAGCACAGGTGGCTCAATCAGTGGCTTCTTCAAGGGCCACCAACTGGTCAGGTGTTAAGGATATCTCTGCTTCAGCACAGGTGGTTCAATCAAAGACAAGCCACCTGTTCTGAAGCAGGGATATCCTGAAAGCCTGACCAGTTGGTGGCGCTTCAAGACTGGCGTTGTCCACCCCTGGTCTAAAGATTCTCCGTGTTCCCTTCCCCTTTTGCACGGCCATGTCACCCTGCTAGTTCCTGCCCATTGCCAGACTGGCAAGTTGCCGGATCCCAGTGACTTCCCTCCTTGGCCTCAGGGGTGGGTTTTGCCAGCCTGAGTTTTTCACCCGCGGCACACTCTTCCCCCAGGCTGGTAACCTGACAATACTCGGAGACGCTCCTCTCTCCGACTGCACCGTGCTGCTGGAATTCCAATACAAGTGCGGCAATCGGCAAATCCTTTCCTGGCACGGACTCCTGACCGTCCGCCGGCTTCTCCTGGACACTCCCGCCAGCCTACTGGAGCAATGGGATCAGGCCAGGTGAGATGACTAATGCACGGACATACACACCCATGTCCCCCGCGGGTCTGTCAGACTCTCAGCTGCAAAAGAACTGCCCCAGATTTATCCAAGGAGAACATCCCACCACTCTCCACCTGGGGTTATTTTCTGGGTAATCTGGTGCTTTTCTCTGTATTCTGGAGCCGGAGCTACTATATATTTCTGAAAGGACTGTATGTTTGTCTGCATGCCCTGTGTCCCTAGGGCCAATCTCATTGGTCCCTTGGGCCGCCCGCCCCCACACACCTCTCATTGGCCTCACACACTCACACCACCCCCTTGGCCCGCCCCCCACACCTCTCATTGGCCTGAGGCGGAGTGACGGGCCAAAGGTCCAAAAAAAAAAAAAAAACACACACACCTCCGCTCACCTCCCTCCCGCTACACTCACCTCCCTCCTGCTACACTCCCTCCCGCTCCACTCACCTCCCACTCCACTCACCTCCCACTCCACTCCATTCCCTACCGCTCCACTCCCTCCCCGGCGGGGGCACAAGCGGCCACCTAATAGGCGCCCGGAAGCCGCTCCACTCACCTCCCTCCCGCTCCACTCCCTCCCGCTCCACTCACCTCCCACTCCACTCCCTCCCCGGCGGGGACACACGCGGCCACCTAATAGGCGCCCGGAAGCCGCTCCACTCCCTCCTGCTCCACTCCCTCCTGCACTCACCTCCCTCCCACTCCACTCTCTCCCGCTCTCTCCTCCCTCTCCCTCCCGCTCCACTCCCTCCCGCACTCACCTCCCTCCCACTCCCTCCCCGGCGGGGGGACACGCGGCCACCTAAGAGGCGCCCGGAAGCCGCTCCACTCCCACCCGCTCCACTCCCTCCCGCACTCACCCCCCTCCCTCCCGCTCCACTCCCTCACCTCCCTCCCTCCCGCTCCACTCCCTCCCGCTCCACTCCCTCCCTCACCTCCCTCCCACTCTCACCTCCTTCCCGCTCCACTCCCTCCCGCTCTCACCTCCCTCCCGCTCCACTCCCTCCCGCTCTCACCTCCCTCCCCGGCGGGGGGACACGCGGCCACCTAAGATGGCGGCGCCCGAAGGACCCCTTTCCTCCCTCGCGGACTAACTAAGATGGCGGCGCACGGAAGGAGAGGTGACGTGTGTGTGTGTGTCACTGTGTGTGTGTGTCACTGTGTGTGTGTGTCACTGTGTGTCTGTGTCTCACTGTGTGTCTGTGTCTCACTGTGTGTGTGTGTCTCACTGTGTGTGTGTGTGTGTGTCACTATGTGTGTGTGTCACTGTGTGTGTCTCTCACTGTGTGTGTGTGTCTCACTGTGTGTGTGTCTCACTGTGTGTGTGTGTGTGTGACACTGTGTGTGTGTCACTGTGTGTGTGTCTCTCACTGTGTGTGTCACTGTGTGTGTGTGACACTGTGTGTGTGTGTCACTGTGTGTCTGTGTCACATGGGGGGGCAGGAGGGGAGAGAGAGGGGGGAGCGGAGAAACATACAGGGGGAGTGGAGAGGAGAGACCCGGAAATTTTAACCAACCCACCCCCCTCCTGTCCACTCTCCCCCCCTCCTCCTCCCGTCCGCTCTCCCCCCCCTCCTCCTCCTGTCCGCTCTCCCCCCCCTCCTCCTCCCTTCCGCTCCCCCCCCTCCTCCTCTCGTCCGCTCCCCCCCCCCTCCTCCTCCCGTCCGCTCCCCCCCCCCTCCTCCTCCCGTCCGCTCCCCCCCCTCCTCCTCCCGTCCGCTCCCCCCCCCTCCTCCTCCTCCCGTCCGCTCCCCCCCCCTCCTCCTCCCGTCCGCTCCCCCCCCCTCCTCCTCCCGTCCGCTCCCCCCCCCTCCTCCTCCCGTCCGCTCCCCCCCCCTCCTCCTCGCGTCCGCTCCCCCCCTCCTCCTCCTCCCGTCCGCTCCCCCCCCCTCCTCCTCCTCCCGTCCGCTCCCCCCCCTCCTCCTCCTCCCGTCCGCTCCCCCCCCTCCTCCTCCTCCCGTCCGCTCCCCCCCCTCCTCCTCCTCCCGTCCGCCCTCCCCCTCCTCCTAGCGGGAAATTTAACTCACGGGCAACGCCGGGTCTCTCAGCTAGTATTTAATAAGGAGACATCGGTCACCAGGGCAGCGGAGTTTAACCTTTTATATGGAACTTATTAAAAATGTACTCTCACCGCTCACATGAAAATCCAGTAGCGGGAGGGCCGGGCTTTGTGTTCCATATTTATATTATTACACTACAACTCAACATTTGTGCGTTTCACTGCAACCGAGAATATGCCGTATGCCAGATATCACAGTCACGGTAGACCAGTACTTATGAACAATGTTATATTTTTGGGATTCTCGATTGAGCATAACAGGGCGGGCAAAATAAATGGTCATTTATTTATTTACAGACAAACACATGACATCAGAATACACTTAATAATCACTTACTGGGATGGGGAAACAAAATTAATTGTCCATAGAACGAAAGATGAAGAAATAGAGTCTCTGGCTTACAATCCTTTTGGCTAGGGCGCAACTTGCCTGCCCGATATTTCCACCAAATGCAGAGTTCGTTCTGGTTCGTTGGGATTCGTTCTGGGATCCCCAGCGTTAACGAATTCCTGCAGTAGGGGTAAATCCTTGGTTACGATGTTTTAACCCCTTGCGTTCTGGAACCGCTGCCTCTGCACTTGGACGAAATCTTGAACAACGCTTGGATAAATCATGAATCACTCTGGGACTGGGCTGCAAGCATCTTTATAGGGTAGGCATCTTTATAGGGTTAAGGGTCATATACCTAACATACACACCCAATCCCTTCCGTGGGAACACTTTTTCCCCCTATCCCAGACTTGCCAGTAGTTCATAGCATGGGCAGAAGTGGCTTCCTGGTTTGCACGGAGCATGTGCTAACCTCACACCTGAGCTCCTTAGCATATCAGGTCCACCCCATTACCTGACGACAGCATGTCTGGGATTTGGCCAAAGGTGTTAACAGCCAATATGTTAGACCGGTTTCTGGTACTTCACAATTTCCTGGCTGTCTTAACACCTAGGGTCTCTGAGGCTTTTCAACTTCAGACTTCTCATAGACACTGAGGCATTCACTTCGCACGGGGCCCTTTGAAGTGCAGAGATGAAAGACCCTCAGCTCATTTACTCTTAACATATATGCATGTTAATACATTCATTGCTGGGCTGACAGGAAAAGCTTCCTGCCGGTACCTTTTAAAACATAACTAAAATACTGTTTCTGTGTTGTTTTTATATATATATATATATCTCTCTCTCTCTCTCTCTCTCTCTCTCTCTCTCTCTCTCTCTCTCTCTCTCTCTCTCTCTCTATATATATACACACTTTCTGTATGTGTGAGGGACACCAACCAATATGTAAAGGCTTAGTACATCCTTAGCTAGCTGCACTCCAAAAATGAGGGTGCTAGCTTGCTTCTTGTGTCTGAAATACAATTGGCCCAATTTGCATACATTGCTATTACTGCAGCTATGGACTGAGCTGCAAAATGGGGACAATAAAGATGGTGTGGGGGAAAACAGATCAGTGTGGTGCACATACAGTTAACCCCTTCAGTCCCAATGCGATTTAGAGTTAATCAGCCAGGTATAATGCCTTTATTAATGGCCTGATTAACCCCCTCATCGCTACAATCACCCCCACACGGGTCTGTCTCGTGGAGAGGAGTATCCACAAAGTCCATCAATGAGATGACGGGAAAATGTGAGTGTTGTGGGCACAAGGACAACAGTCAGGCGTTGCCACAAGGCGTGTGGCTGTATCCTGGGGTGTAATCCTTGAACAAGGCGACAAAGCTCAAGTTTAACCCTGTAAATTAGGAATTGTTACTCCGTCTTTAGACACAATCTAATAGTTCAGGGGCGGCCAACTCTGGTCCTCAAGAGCCACAAACAGGCCAGGTTTTAAAAGGCTATCCCTGCTTCAGCACAGGTGGCTCAGTCAAAATGACAGCCTCCTGTGCTGAAGCAGGGTTAACCCAAATACCTAGCCTGTTGGTGGCCCTTGAGGACCGGCATTGGTCACCCCTGTAATAGTTATTTGAATTCGCTGTATGCCGGTTTGGTAAAGTGCTGTGTATATGGTTGTCTCTGATACATTTCCCACGTAGCCTCACAGCCACACTGGAGTTTGTGGAACTGAAAACCGATGTGAACTTTGTGTTTGTGAACGTGAGCAAGATCCAAAAGAACAGAGGTAAGGATACATCCCTTATACTGCCCCCAGCAGGCAGAGGGCATGGTCCTACAGGCAGAGGGACCCATAGCAACCTATCACCAAAGGGTTAACCCCAGCATTGTATAATGAAAGGCCTGTGCGGAAATATTTGGCGATTAGATACAGGCCTCCTTATTAATGCCATTAAGGTGAACAGGGTTTAACCGTACTTTAAAACATAAAGACCCATAGGATGGGAAATAGGGGCATCGGTACCGCTGCTCTTCCTCCCATAACCGACCCTGGTAACACCGCTGCTTCCGCCACAAAAGGGCAGCAGTGCACAAACCGTTCTACACCGTAATGTTCCTTAGTTTCATCTGTGACATCCCACTGCCTGCAGGGGAATCCAACGAGGACAAGTGACAGCACAATAGGAAGTCATTGTGACATTTCAGGTATCAGACGATACAGGTCATGCTAGAAACCTTATTTCCATTTCAGAGGGGACAGCCCAGCACAGTTATCCAAGTGCACAATGCCCTTTGTGATTAGCGCGATACATTTTACAAATGAAGGTCTGTTTCAAAGATTTTACATGACACGTAAATACTAACATGTGTTTCTGTCAGCTCTGGGACTCATTATGCCTGAAAATAATAAGTGTGTACAGCACTGCATATACAGAAGAAAGGGAGGATCCCTGCTCAGCCTTAACAATATTTTACTTTCTAGAGTGGTGCCATCAGGGACAAAGCATATGTGACAATCAGGAGAGCGAAAAGAACCCTAAAATGATGCACACTACTCTACTAAATCAAAACAAATCATTTTTATAATAAATCTTGGACACAAATATCTTTAAAACCTAAACTAAAGCGGTCTTGGTGAAGTGACTCATATTGTGTCCTTTCAGAACACAACCTGTTATCACCATTCAAAACCCACAGAATAAAAACCTGCTGGTTAATGAACGGTTGGTGTGTCTAATTTTGTTTATGCAGTTTCATTGGCAATTACCACCTAAAGATAGTTACCACACTTTTCACATTCAGACCATCTAGGTCCTTCACTTATACATTTACACTGATATCACATTGATTGTTACACTTACTATGCTAGACTTGTTGTAAGCATCTGCTAGCACTGTATTGTAACATGAGACTGTATTTGTAGCTAGGAGGTAGTTGATTGTACTTCTTGTATGCATGTTATGGAGTAACATAATATACCAATTGGCCAGTGGCGAGTACTCACGAGTAATGTGATATTAATACCTTCGTAACCATATGATGAATTTATGGATTGAACCCACTATCTATAATATTAATGTTATATAGCTGTTCCTTGAAAGTTTAACCAGGATTCTTAATATAAAGTCCAAACCTTATTCCACGGCCAAGGATTGAGCTAATATCACCCCTGAAGAAGTTCTGTCTCTAAGACTGAAACAACTACCTCTAGCTACAAATACAGGCTCATGTTACAATACAGTGCTAGCAGATGCTTACAACAAGTCTAGCATTGTTACACTTACCATCAATGTGATATCTCAATGATACATTTACACTGATATCAGTGTAAGTGTATCACCTTTTAAAGGACCTAGATGGTCTGAATGTGAAAAGTGTGGTAACTATCTTTAGGTGGTAATTGCCAATGAAACTGCATAAACAAAATTAGACACACCAACCGTTCATTAACCAGCAGGTTTTTATTCTGTGGGTTTTGAATGGTGATAACAGGTTGTGTTCTGAAAAGACACAATATGAGTCACTTCACCAGGACCGCTTTAGTTTAGGTTTTAAAGATATTTTTGTGTCGTTCAAGATTATAAAAAGGATTTGTTTTGATTTAGTAGAGTAGTGTGCATCACTGCATACACTATCCACTACATTTACTCCAAAGCCATTTCCTTTACACCTCGAGGGCCTTTTCAACGCTGTACACATTGTATTACATTAACTCCCCCATCTATAGCATCCCATATACTGTGGGAATAAAATACATATAGAAAGAAAAAAAACATCACGTTTCTGGCTGCGGGAAGGGTAGACCCGCATCATACTGCTCGCCCCTTTAATAAATTCAGTCATTTAGCAGAGGGCAATTCCAGCAGATGACCCCATAACGTATGCCTGACCCAATATAAAGATAAGGGCTTCCCCAGGTACAGATGCAACAGAGTACGGCACTCCCAGACCTCACGTGTGTATTTTACAGGAGACTTCCTGCGAGCGTTCAGCTACATGGGATTTGAGATCGTAAGGCCTGGACAGCAGTCTTGCCCATCCTGCAAGGACCATATCTTCATGGTGTACGTGATGGAGAGAGAGGTACCCGGGACAGAGACGACCGCGCATAGCAAGGACGCTTCTCATAGCAGCGTTTATACCGCACACAGGATGTAGTCTTGGGGTAAAAATAAACAGTATGCAACACGCAGGTGTCGGACGTTAAATTTATAGGCCAGGCCAAACTTTTATTAACAAAAACAGCAAAAACATTAAATGTTCCCGACTTAGGAGAAAAAAAAAACTAAACCGATTGCAACATGCAACAAAAAAAGGTTTCATATTTAAAACCTGCACTTGTGACAGCACAAGATGAACCAGCAGCGCGTGGAGACCACCGAGGTATCAAGTATTCTCCACCAGTATAACATCATCATCGTCATCATCATCATCAGTAGTGCCGGAGACGGACGGGGCCTCTGCAGAGAGAACAAGAAGTTAGGTGCCCGTGATGTGCAGGATAAAGTCTTACTCGGGACCACATTGAACTAAGCCAGTGATTGGTTTATTCCTTTCACTACCAGGTGTTGATGGGTTAAAAACCAGGACACATTTGTTTTCAGACAAGTTGCAGTATCTTTAAATCATTTGCGACTCCCTGCGAGTGCCCATTTGCATGTCATTACCCAGAATCCCAGGCTGCAGTGGACGCATTGCTTGCTAAGGGGTAATGGGGAATGGCAGGGGTGCCGGTCTGCCTGAGACATGCGAATGCATTTTTTATTTGCCAAATCATTTTTGAAATGTTACCCTGGCAGGGTTTGCAAAAAAATAAAAAATAAAATAATGGATCCCTTACCGCAGGGGTGGGATTTAATGGCCTGTGCTCTGCCTTATTGTATTCCAATTGATCTTCATGCAAAATCGTGTGTAAATCTGTCTCTGGGCAAGAGACTTCTGATTAGCAAAGGTAACGTGGATTTAAAATAATCTATTGGCAACTTTATCCTAGTGAACCGCTCACTGCCGTTAATTCAATATGGTCCACATTGTACAGGAGAGGCGTGAGGAGCACCCGAGTGATCAGAGTCTGGTGCAGATATTTCCATGTCACCCCATTAGTGTGGAGCTCAGAACACCAGTCCCCCTTCACTGTACCCCTCTCACCCGAGCGGGCGTTCACCGGCTCTTCTTCCTCGCTGTCGGAGCTAATTGTAATGATCTCACGGGTGGAGCTGTTGATCGCGGAGCTATCGAACACAGAGCTGTAGGAGGTATCCTCGGACGACAGGTAGTAGAAGCAGCCGCGTGGGGAGCAGGTGCTGCTGTCCTGTAGCAGAGAGGAGGTCTGCCCATCTCTGGAGTCGGTGGAGGAGTCGATGGACTGGACGGACGAGTCGATGGACTGGACGGAGGACTCCCTGGAACATGCCTGTGATTCGGAGCTGTCCTCTGCTGGGGAGCCCACAGTGAGGCTTATTTTCATAGAGGAGATCCCTAGTGCCAGGCTCTGCTCCTTGTCCTCGCTCTGGCAGCAGGCAGGCGTGGAGTCGACGTTGAACGTGCCCTCGGAACTGGGTCCCGGGGGCTCCATGTCTGATCGGAGCAAGTCGAAGGAGTCATCTGGCATGGCCGATATATTAGTGTTAGCGCCTTGTGTACCAAAGTGGCCAGCAAGGCGTTGCCAAGCATTAAAGGGGGGGGGGGGTGGAGAGAGGCGGCCTCACAAAACCACTGCATTGACCCCCTTCAAAAAGCATCAAGACATTTTTTAGAGCATAACACCGTTTTGCAAACATGGGCCTTTATCTGCAGCAGTGTATTGCTAGCCTCTGGCAGCGGAGGAGTTAACCTAAGAGTGGACAAGCCAATGAGAATTGTCGCTAAATCTGGCATCGTGCATCAGGGAGACGGATAATGAAACCTCTTTGGTGTTCAGTAGGATTTTCTCCTGATACAGGAAGAGAGCAAAGTTAAGGAATAAAATAAAAAGCTCTTAGACTCACCAGATAAGCGGGCTCGCTCGTCCTGGCGGCTCACAAAGCTGCTTGTGTCCAGATCCAAAGACAGGCTTGTGACATCCTCCTAGGGGAGCAACATAGGAAGGTGATCAGCGACACGCCCCCCATGACACAGAGACACGCCACTCATGCACCCCGCAGCGACATCCCCGCTCAGGCACTCCGAGGGCAGAAGGAATAACAGCCCAGTGAGTGAATGAGGGAACGCCTTATGGTTAACACATATGTGGCCATATTAACCAACTGGTGCCCCAGACACTACC
>NW_027456631.1:0-14313 GCF_040206685.1 Ascaphus truei | reverse complement strand
GTCCAGACAAAACCGGGTGGTCTTGTCCTTCTTAGGGACTAGAAATACCGGACTTGCCCAAGGACTCTGGGACGGAATAATTACCCCTAGGGACAGCATCTCCCCTATCTCCCTTTCCATACTGGTCTTGACCTCTGCTGACACTCTATAAGCGTGCTTATGCAGAGGCTGCAGATCCCCTGTGTGCACTGGGTGTTTTGTGAGATGTGTGGTCCCTGGCATGTCAGTGAAGAGGGCCCTATACTTAGCTAGCATGTCCCTGGCTTCTACCTGCTGCCTAGCACTCAACTGTGCCCCTATCTCTACCTGCTCCACAGTGTTTCCCTGCCTAGCCTCCCTAGGAGATCAGGCAGAGCATTGCTCACCAGATCCTCCAGCAGTGGGCTACAAATGGACATTACTGCTCCCATACTTGGTGCTCTGTATTCTTTCAGCATATTGACGTGGTATGTCTTATGCCTCTCAGGCTCTACCTGTACAACGTAGTTGTACTCATTCACCTTACGGATAACCGGGTACGGTCCCGACCAGGCAGCCATCAACTTGTTCCCCCGAGTGGGTTTGAGAACAAGCACCTGCTGTCCTGGGATGAATTCCCTGCTACGGGCATTCCGGTCATACCATTGCTTTTGCTTGGTCTGAGCGGCCCTGTGGTGGTCCTGGGCCACCCCCATGAGCATCTCTAACTGGTCTTGGAGATCTACTACTTACTGGATCACTGAAGCATCAGTAGCAGTAGCCTCCCCTTCCCATTCCTCATGGAATAGGTCCAGAGGTCCACGTACCCTGCGGCCATATAGTAGCTCGAAGGGGGAGAAGCCTGTAGATTCCTGCGGTACCTCTCAGTAGGAAAACAGCAAGTGCTGTAAATGAATCTCCCAGTCTTTAGCCTTTGTCTTGGCATCTATAGTGCCAAGCGCTACCGCCTCAGGGTACCGGGTGGCAAAATCCACCACCGTGAGGATGTAACGCTTCCCTGACCTGCTAGGAATCATAAGGGGTCCTACAAGATCCATCGCTATTTTCTGGAAGGGCTCCCCTATTATCGGTAGGGGTTTCAGGGGTGCCTTCACACGGTCGCCCTCCTTACCCACTCGCTGGCAGGCATCACAAGAGCGGCAGAAAGTGCCCACATCTCGAGATGCCCCCGGCCAGTAGTAATTCTGTAATAACCGGGCTCGCGTTCTGTTGACCCCCTGATGTCCCGCTAACGGAATAGAGTGAGCTACCCGTAACAGTTGCTCTCGGTACCTGGGGCACTACTAACTGTCGCTTACTGGTCAATCCCTCCTCTATCCCTGGGTTCCCTTCTTCTCTATACAGGAGTCCCTTATGCCATAGGCAGTGCTCAGTGCCTTCCCCTGCCTGAGATTCGGACGCCCGAAGTCTCACGCCAGCAAGGGTAGGGTCTGTCTTCACTGCCTCCCTAAACTGGGCTCCTAATTCTGGCCACCCCCCAGTCATGTCATAGTCCGGAGAATGGGGAAGGGTGAGGGGAAACAGTAAGTCAGTCTGTGGTTGCAACTGATCCTGGCTTACCTCCCCGTGCTCCTCTGCGACCTCCGCTAATGTTTGTCCCAAAGGCTGGGGGACTGGCAGGGACAGTTCTACACAGACGCCCCCAGCTTTTGACAGGAGCAGGACTGCTGAGTTCCATTTAGACTGACTGTGGTTTGCATTTTTGCCTCACACTATTTATCCTGCTCCGTTTGATTTTGCCATTTCACTTACCATATTGATTATTCATTTGCACTTTATTGTACTATTTGTGTTGGGGTTGTTTAGTCTCCTATTGGGACCTGACGTTATTATTGTTGGTCTGGGGGACAGGGAAGTACCCCTCTTTTCCATTGGAGAGAGGGGGAACGGGCCTGATGAAGGGGTGTTCCCCGAAACTTTGCCCCCCTGCTGCTTCCCCCTTTTTTTATACCCACCTGTGTGTTGTCTTGACCCTTTATTGTATTTGTGCTCATGTACCCTACTCTCCGCCCCCTCCCCCCTCCATTACTCCTTCTGGTTTTGCCTATTATATGTTTTTATGAGTGTTTATTGCGTGTTATCGTTGTTTGATGTAGGGTATGTGGTTCTGCCTATGGTGGTTTGTGTTACACATTAAATCTCATTTCATTTCTTTTGGCATTATCCTTTTCATTTGTTCTATTATCTATAGCTGGGCTATTGTGTTGCTTATATACCTATATTGGAGGAATTGGGTCCTCCTTAGTCCGTTGCACCCTGCAAAAAATTATCTTGCTGTTCAGTGTGTGCTGTATATCACTGTCCTGTTCTGTCTACTTATTTACATATGTTAAAGATGAACATAAATGAGTCTTGCAAAAACACATTTCATATGTGCAATAATACAATGGGGCCGATTCACTAAGCTCTGTTAATTTGCACTGAAATGGGTAAAATCGCTCGGCCGCAAACGGGTGAAGCCAAATGCGCTATTCACTAAGGCTGCTCGGTGTGTTTTCGGCCTGCCTTGTCAAAAAGGGCCATATCGCACACGTTATAGGGTGACGGTATCCCCTGCAGAATTTAAATGGCCCTGTCACGTGACGTGGGAGCTTTACAAGTGTAGGGGTTACCGGCACCCCATAACGGGGCCTGTATCTCCTGACGTAGGGGGTCCCCGGACCTGAAAATAATACGGTTCAGCTCAGGAGACCCCCTGCACATCTACACTATTATTAAAACACCAATACCAATAAATAATAATTGTTACCGTAGCGGATAGCCGCTATGATAATGAAGCTGCATTAATGTACATTTTAATAACAGTGTGCGGGAGCAGGGGGTCCCGTGAGCTGAACCACATTGATTAATGGCTCAGGGACCCCTGCTTCCCGTGTTACAGGCCCCGGTATGGGGCATCAGATGCCAGTGTCTGCACCATGTTTATAGCGTCTGAGATGGCGGTGACACTGGCTTCGATGCCCCATACCGGGGCCTGTAACTCGGGAAGCAAGGGGTCCTGAGCCACAAATCAATGCAGTTCAGCTCAGGAGACCCTTTGCTCCCAAACACTATTAATAAAAATACATTAAAGCAGCTTCATTACCTTAGCGGCTAAGGCAATGAAGGTTTTAAGGCATAATAGCATGTTTATTGGGGACAATTGCCCCCAATAAACATGGCAATCTACAACACCCCCCCCCCCAGACCCCTAACATATACACTACAGTAATGGGCAAAATTACTATTATCCACATCTGGGTAATAATGCATTTGACCATTAAATATACATTAATCCCAATAAATAAAATAAATACATTTTGTACTCACCCTTTTCCGGATTCAGTTCCCAGACTCTGATTGGCTACCGTACCATGTTTGTTTGGATGACGTCATCTTAAAGGCAAATGAAGCACAGCCATTCTGATTGGCTGGCGTCATTGCCTTTAAATGACGTCATCAAATAATTTTTTTCCGGCAAAATCACATGGTTTTCACGTCCCAATCAGGACCGTGGGAACCATATGACGAAAATGTGACGTCATAGGCCTATAAAAGCCTATGTCATCTCATTTTGAAGACAGACGCCGAGGAGGACGGACCTCCCGAAGAAGAAGAACAGCAGGGCGTGGCCAATGAAGATAAGAAGACCCGGAAGAAGACAGAAGATGACGGAGAAGATACAGATGAAGATGGAGAAGATACAGATGAGGACCCCCACTATGGATTACAATTAGAAGAAAGAAGACACAGACACTTTTGGATTGTAATGTTTTATTTTTTTATAGTTACCTGGTTCCTGTTGTTGGATTATTTCTTCGACACATCCGGTTCAATGGGATTCGGTGAGTCGTTCATCTAATGGTAAGTAAACCAAAGAAATGTATGTTATTTTATTTTTACAGGTTTTTTTGCATTTTTTTCATGTCATCCATTTTTTTTTGTATGTCCATTTATTGGCCCTGAATTTATGTCTGTCACTGGACATACATCCGTACAGGGACAGTCACTAGATATATTATATGTTTATTGTTAATGTTATTAAATAGTTTTTTAAACTCTTTTATTGCACCTGTATGTATGTAAACTATAGATGGACATACATACAGGTATAATAAAAACTTGTTTGCATAATGTTTGCTTGCCTTGTTTTCATGTTTTTTTTGTTTTGTAATTTGCTGGTTTGTGTAAAAATGTGTTTGTAATGTACATGTTATTTTTTCTAAGGTTATTTTAAAGGCTACTGTATTTGCAATAGATTATTTAATTGGTTTATTTTTGGAAGTTAGATTTAGTCACATGGTGGTTACTTTGACATAGATTATTTTTCAGAATGGTTTGTTTTTAGGATTTGAACTGTGTAATTGATTTTGATTGTAATTGACTTGAGATTGGATTAATTAATTGATGGTAATTTAATTATGTTGATTTGCTTTGTTTGTATTTAATGATTGGTTTGTACAGTATCTTGTTTGGAATAGTTTATTTGATTTTGACCATTGCTTGGCAAAGTATACATGATACAGATTAATTGTATCATGTACATATTGTCAAGTTGATTGTTTTTATTTGCATTTCTTAGATATTGATTTGGCTTGGTGCTGTTTGATATTTGGAGATATTTGTATTTTGGCATGTATATCCTTAACCATTTCTTTGTATATTGGTTAATCATGCATATATATATATATATATATATATATATATATATATATATATATATATATATATATATATATATATATATATATATATATATATATATATATATATATATATATGTGTGTGTGTGTGTGTGTGTATATATATATATATATATATATATATATATATATATATATATATATATATTATGACACACAGAAATATCGCTCAACACTTAAATGAATTGTGTCCAAAACACCTGTTAATAAGTCATGTATTGTAAGACTAAACAGTGGTGCTAAAGGTTAAATAAATATGGAAACAACAGAGGAAAAGCAACCTTTAAATAGCACACGGACATAGATGAAAGTGTAACAAAAGAAATTTATTAAGGTGAATAAAACAGGGGATAAAGTTAATAGGTGAGGGGGGCTTAACACTACCTAGACAATGTGGACCTGGAGGCAAGGGTCTAAGTTAAGATTCAAAGCAAGACATATACAGGACACGGGTGGCTTTGTCTAAGCACACCTGCGTGACAATCAACCTGCACTGAGATCTTGTGACCACATATAAAAATTTTATACCATATAATTTGATGCAATGGTTACGTGTTGTGGGTACACAAGTTATATAGGCAACAGAGTGCAAAATACGTCACCGCTCAGTAAGTAGATGTCACAGACAGAAAGGTAGGTCAAAACTCCATGTCAGGTGGAATAAGGTAGGGGCCCCCCTCAGCAAGACCCCCACTCCAACGCGTTTCGACGGGAAACTGTCTTCTTCTGTAAACAGCAAAAACGGGCGATCTTACACCAGATGCAAGTAAAAGGCACTCTAAAAGGCCCCAGGCAGTAAATAAAGGAAGCTGCTGATGGTAGAAACATTAAACAGCATGCTGTCCTGAGTTGATAAGACATATAAAGATGAACATATGTGCAACAAACATCAATATGATATATGTTTGTTGCTAAATCTGGAAAAGTACATGCTTTATAAATGTGATATGCCATTAAATTAGGGTACCCCAATAAAGTGTTGTGGCAGCAATGTCAACATTGATACTTTCATACTCCTGAATAGGAGAAAGTACGGTGAACCAGGGGACTTATTGATTGAGGCATATGTATATGCATTTATGGTCTAATTTATGATGCATATGTGCAATAATCTACATATTTAATTAACACAGCACGAAAGGCGCAAGTCAGTCATAGAAGCAGGTAAGTGCAAATACATATCTACTATGCTGAGCATGAGCCTGCAGCAGATACAATATCTAACGACCGTGCCTGGTTGCTGAAGTCTCATCCGGCTATCATCACATTTTTAAGCCATAGGTAATCCAAATCTGAGATGTATGAGATTGCACAGCAAATAAAATGACAAAGTTGCATAAACTAAGTGTGTATCACAAGATGAGACAATCTGTGGCTCTAAAAGTGAATGCAGACCAATGATTGTTCGAAAGCATTTTCAACCATGTAACACGGACATAGTGGAACTGGAAAAATCCTAGATAGAACATCACTGAAATTGGATCAGTCGGTGTGCAAAATTAATGCACTAACCAAAATCCATTGGGAGAATTCGTGTCCTCAGCTGGATGAACAAACAAATGTTGTAGTAACGGAGCAATTCCCATAAGTGCTCCGGATGTAGAAGGAGTCGTCACACAATGCCTCTTGTCATGGGTTCAATATTAGATGAATAATTTCCACGGCTGTTCAAAATGTGGGAAGATGATCTCCATACGGTGTTCCACAGCAATCATGGATCTTCAGTGTAGAACAGGGATGCTGGTTCACAGTATAAGCATGTATGGGAGGAATAAAGTGAGAAACCACGCATTAGAGAACAGACAGGCCAGAGTGTTAAAAAACAAATCAAACCAGAGGGGCAATAGTTATAAAAACATAGCAAATCCAATATAGTCATTGAGACCACGTGGTATCATGGTGCCCAACTGCACGATCCATCTGCACTCCCTCCTTAACAGAGCCTTTTCAAGGTCGCCACCCCGGGCACCGAGAGAGACCCTGTCGAAGACAAATGCAGAAAGGACCGCACAGTCAGACCCATGACAGCGCAAGAAGTGACGCGCAACTGAGCTAATCTTCTTGCATGAATTTACATCTCTTTGCGCATTTTTGATGTTGCGAGTATGTTCCAACACGCAAAGCGGAATTCTCTTGTGGTCATGCCAACATATGCAAGGCCACAGGGACATTCAAGATAATATACTACTCCCTTGCTTTTACAGTTTATGAACGAGAGTATCTTGTATGTGTGTGTTTTGTTGGAATTCGTAAATGTAGATGTTTGGTGCATGTGTCTACATGCTGAACACATGCCACATTTGTAGAAGCCCAGCTTGCGATGTTGAGACAGGAAAGTAGGGTTGATCTGAGGCACATAATGACTGCATGTTAATTTGTCCCCTAGATTCGGGGAACGCCTGCTTGTCAGGCTCGCGCGGTCGCCAAGTGTGTTCCTGAGTTCAGAATCTATCATAAGGGACCCCCAATGTTTCTGAAGTATGCCCCTAATATCTGACCATTGGCGGTTGAAGGTGCTATTGAACCTAATTTGTTTCCTGCCCTTGTATTTGGGTTTAACTTGCAAAAGGCTCTCACGGGTTACTTTGCGGCAATTGTTGTAGCCTTTTTGAATCTGGGATTTGGAATACCCACGATTGAGAAATTTGGTCTTAAATTCTTTAGCTCTGGTTTGAAATGTAGCATCAGAGGAACAATTCCTCTTAAGTCTCAGGAATTCACTGCGAGGAATCCCTGAGACTTGGTGCTGGGGATGGAAACTGGACGCGTGGAGAATGGAATTGGTCGCAGTAATTTTGCGGTGGATGTCTGTCTCAATTGTACCTGTTCTATTGATACTGATTAGAACATCTAAGAATACCACCGAGGTGGGACTGCAAAAATGAGTGAGCTTGATGTTGAGCTTGTTGTGGTTGAGTGCATCGATGAAATCTGCAAATGCATCACTGGTGCCATGCCAGACAACCAGGATATCATCAATGTATCTCAGCCACAACAAGCCCAAGTCACTGAAGTGGCGGTGGAGGTCTGAAAAGACTACCTCCCTTTCCCACCATCCCAAAAATAGATTGGCATAGGAGGGTGCACATGCCGCTCCCATTGCTGTGCCTCTGACTTGTAAATAAAATTTAGTTTAGAAAATAAAATAGTTGTGGGTGAGTATGAATTGTAATAGTTCCATTAGGAAATTGAGAAGGTCACCCGGAATGTCTTGCATAGACAGATAGAATCTAGATGCCAGGAGACCTTCCCGATGGGGGATGCATGTGTACAGGGACTCTACATCACAGGTCGCAAGGATAGTATCCTCGTCGACCGTGATGCAGTCGACCCTGGACAGCATCTCCATTGTGTCGCGTAAATAAGACGGTAAATTAACAACTGCGAGGCACAGAAATTAATCTAGGAAGCGGCAGGCAGGTTCACACAAACCCCCTACGCCAGAGACAATAGGTCGTCCTGGTGGGCGGGAGGCATTCTTGTGGACTTTGGGTAATAGGTAAAAGGTGGAAATGACAGGGAATTTGGGTAGTAAGCCGTCATAGTTAGATTTTGTTATGGTCTTATTATCTAGCGCATTATGCAATATGCGTTCTAGATCAGTCTTAAATCTGAGTGTGGGGTCACAGGCTAACTCAGATTTCCTAATGGAACTTTTACAATTCATACTCACCCACAACTATTTTATTTTCAAAACTAAATTTTATTTACAAGTCAGAGGCACAGCAATGGGAGCGGCATGTGCACCCTCCTATGCCAATCTATTTTTGGGATGGTGGGAAAGGGAGGTAGTCTTTTCAGATCTCCACCGCCACTTCAGTGACTTGGGCTTGTTGTGGCTGAGATACATTGATGATATCCTGGTTGTCTGGCATGGCACCAGTGATGCATTTGCAGATTTCATCGATGCACTCAACCACAACAAGCTCAACATCAACATTATGTTGATTTGCTTTGTTTGTATTTAATGATTGGTTTGTACAGTATCTTGTTTGGAATAGTTTATTTGATTTTGACCATTGCTTGGCAAAGTATACATGATACAGATTAATTGTATCATGTACATATTGTCAAGTTGATTGTTTTTATTTGCATTTCTTAGATATTGATTTGGCTTGGTGCTGTTTGATATTTGGAGATATTTGTATTTTGGCATGTATATCCTTAACCATTTCTTTGTATATTGGTTAATCATGCATATATATATATATATATATATATATATATATATATATATATATATATATATATATATATATATATATATATATATATATATATATATATATATATATATATATATGTGTGTGTGTGTGTGTGTATATATATATATATATATATATATATATATATATATATATATATATATATATATATATATATATATATATATATATATATATATTATGACACACAGAAATATCGCTCAACACTTAAATGAATTGTGTCCAAAACACCTGTTAATAAGTCATGTATTGTAAGACTAAACAGTGGTGCTAAAGGTTAAATAAATATGGAAACAACAGAGGAAAAGCAACCTTTAAATAGCACACGGACATAGATGAAAGTGTAACAAAAGAAATTTATTAAGGTGAATAAAACAGGGGATAAAGTTAATAGGTGAGGGGGGCTTAACACTACCTAGACAATGTGGACCTGGAGGCAAGGGTCTAAGTTAAGATTCAAAGCAAGACATATACAGGACACGGGTGGCTTTGTCTAAGCACACCTGCGTGACAATCAACCTGCACTGAGATCTTGTGACCACATATAAAAATTTTATTCCATATAATTTGATGCAATGGTTACGTGTTGTGGGTACACAAGTTATATAGGCAACAGAGTGCAAAATACGTCACCGCTCAGTAAGTAGATGTCACAGACAGAAAGGTAGGTCAAAACTCCATGTCAGGTGGAATAAGGTAGGGGCCCCCCTCAGCAAGACCCCCACTCCAACGCGTTTCGACGGGAAACTGTCTTCTTCTGTAAACAGCAAAAACGGGCGATCTTACACCAGATGCAAGTAAAAGGCACTCTAAAAGGCCCCAGGCAGTAAATAAAGGAAGCTGCTGATGGTAGAAACATTAAACAGCATGCTGTCCTGAGTTGATAAGACATATAAAGATGAACATATGTGCAACAAACATCAATATGATATATGTTTGTTGCTAAATCTGGAAAAGTACATGCTTTATAAATGTGATATGCCATTAAATTAGGGTACCCCAATAAAGTGTTGTGGCAGCAATGTCAACATTGATACTTTCATACTCCTGAATAGGAGAAAGTACGGTGAACCAGGGGACTTATTGATTGAGGCATATGTATATGCATTTATGGTCTAATTTATGATGCATATGTGCAATAATCTACATATTTAATTAACACAGCACGAAAGGCGCAAGTCAGTCATAGAAGCAGGTAAGTGCAAATACATATCTACTATGCTGAGCATGAGCCTGCAGCAGATACAATATCTAACGACCGTGCCTGGTTGCTGAAGTCTCATCCGGCTATCATCACATTTTTAAGCCATAGGTAATCCAAATCTGAGATGTATGAGATTGCACAGCAAATAAAATGACAAAGTTGCATAAACTAAGTGTGTATCACAAGATGAGACAATCTGTGGCTCTAAAAGTGAATGCAGACCAATGATTGTTCGAAAGCATTTTCAACCATGTAACACGGACATAGTGGAACTGGAAAAATCCTAGATAGAACATCACTGAAATTGGATCAGTCGGTGTGCAAAATTAATGCACTAACCAAAATCCATTGGGAGAATTCGTGTCCTCAGCTGGATGAACAAACAAATGTTGTAGTAACGGAGCAATTCCCATAAGTGCTCCGGATGTAGAAGGAGTCGTCACACAATGCCTCTTGTCATGGGTTCAATATTAGATGAATAATTTCCACGGCTGTTCAAAATGTGGGAAGATGATCTCCATACGGTGTTCCACAGCAATCATGGATCTTCAGTGTAGAACAGGGATGCTGGTTCACAGTATAAGCATGTATGGGAGGAATAAAGTGAGAAACCACGCATTAGAGAACAGACAGGCCAGAGTGTTAAAAAACAAATCAAACCAGAGGGGCAATAGTTATAAAAACATAGCAAATCCAATATAGTCATTGAGACCACGTGGTATCATGGTGCCCAACTGCACGATCCATCTGCACTCCCTCCTTAACAGAGCCTTTTCAAGGTCGCCACCCCGGGCACCGAGAGAGACCCTGTCGAAGACAAATGCAGAAAGGACCGCACAGTCAGACCCATGACAGCGCAAGAAGTGACGCGCAACTGAGCTAATCTTCTTGCATGAATTTATATCTCTTTGCGCATTTTTGATGTTGCGAGTATGTTCCAACACGCAAAGCGGAATTCTCTTGTGGTCATGCCAACATATGCAAGGCCACAGGGACATTCAAGATAATATACTACTCCCTTGCTTTTACAGTTTATGAACGAGAGTATCTTGTATGTGTGTGTTTTGTTGGAATTCGTAAATGTAGATGTTTGGTGCATGTGTCTACATGCTGAACACATGCCACATTTGTAGAAGCCCAGCTTGCGATGTTGAGACAGGAAAGTAGGGTTGATCTGAGGCACATAATGACTGCATGTTAATTTGTCCCCTAGATTCGGGGAACGCCTGCTTGTCAGGCTCGCGCGGTCGCCAAGTGTGTTCCTGAGTTCAGAATCTATCATAAGGGACCCCCAATGTTTCTGAAGTATGCCCCTAATATCTGACCATTGGCGGTTGAAGGTGCTATTGAACCTAATTTGTTTCCTGCCCTTGTATTTGGGTTTAACTTGCAAAAGGCTCTCACGGGTTACTTTGCGGCAATTGTTGTAGCCTTTTTGAATCTGGGATTTGGAATACCCACGATTGAGAAATTTGGTCTTAAATTCTTTAGCTCTGGTTTGAAATGTAGCATCAGAGGAACAATTCCTCTTAAGTCTCAGGAATTCACTGCGAGGAATCCCTGAGACTTGGTGCTGGGGATGGAAACTGGACGCGTGGAGAATGGAATTGGTCGCAGTAATTTTGCGGTGGATGTCTGTCTCAATTGTACCTGTTCTATTGATACTGATTAGAACATCTAAGAATACCACCGAGGTGGGACTGCAAAAATGAGTGAGCTTGATGTTGAGCTTGTTGTGGTTGAGTGCATCGATGAAATCTGCAAATGCATCACTGGTGCCATGCCAGACAACCAGGATATCATCAATGTATCTCAGCCACAACAAGCCCAAGTCACTGAAGTGGCGGTGGAGGTCTGAAAAGACTACCTCCCTTTCCCACCATCCCAAAAATAGATTGGCATAGGAGGGTGCACATGCCGCTCCCATTGCTGTGCCTCTGACTTGTAAATAAAATTTAGTTTAGAAAATAAAATAGTTGTGGGTGAGTATGAATTGTAATAGTTCCATTAGGAAATTGAGAAGGTCACCCGGAATGTCTTGCATAGACAGATAGAATCTAGATGCCAGGAGACCTTCCCGATGGGGGATGCATGTGTACAGGGACTCTACATCACAGGTCGCAAGGATAGTATCCTCGTCGACCGTGATGCAGTCGACCCTGGACAGCATCTCCATTGTGTCGCGTAAATAAGACGGTAAATTAACAACTGCGAGGCACAGAAATTAATCTAGGAAGCGGCAGGCAGGTTCACACAAACCCCCTACGCCAGAGACAATAGGTCGTCCTGGTGGGCGGGAGGCATTCTTGTGGACTTTGGGTAATAGGTAAAAGGTGGAAATGACAGGGAATTTGGGTAGTAAGCCGTCATAGTTAGATTTTGTTATGGTCTTATTATCTAGCGCATTATGCAATATGCGTTCTAGATCAGTCTTAAATCTGAGTGTGGGGTCACAGGCTAACTCAGATTTCCTAATGGAACTTTTACAATTCATACTCACCCACAACTATTTTATTTTCAAAACTAAATTTTATTTACAAGTCAGAGGCACAGCAATGGGAGCGGCATGTGCACCCTCCTATGCCAATCTATTTTTGGGATGGTGGGAAAGGGAGGTAGTCTTTTCAGATCTCCACCGCCACTTCAGTGACTTGGGCTTGTTGTGGCTGAGATACATTGATGATATCCTGGTTGTCTGGCATGGCACCAGTGATGCATTTGCAGATTTCATCGATGCACTCAACCACAACAAGCTCAACATCAAGCTCACTCATTTTTGCAGTCCCACCTCGGTGGTATTCTTAGATGTTCTAATCAGTATCAATAGAACAGGTACGATTGAGACAGACATCCACCGCAAAATTACTGCGACCAATTCCATTCTCCACGCGTCCAGTTTCCATCCCCAGCACCAAGTCTCAGGGATTCCTCGCAGTGAATTCCTGAGACTTAAGAGGAATTGTTCCTCTGATGCTACATTTCAAACCAGAGCTAAAGAATTTAAGACCAAATTTCTCAATCGTGGGTATTCCAAATCCCAGATTCAAAAAGGCTACAACAATTGCCGCAAAGTAACCCATGAGAGCCTTTTGCAAGTTAGACCCAAATACAAGGGCAGGAAACAAATTAGGTTCATTAGCACCTTCAACCGCCAATGGTCAGATCTTAGGGGCATACTTCAGAAACATTGGGGGACCCATATGATATATTCTGAACTCAGGAACACACTTGGCGACCGCGCGAGCCTGACAAGCAGGCGTTCCCCGAATCTAGGGGACAAATTAACACGCAGTCATTATGTGCCTCAGATCAACCCTACTTTCCTGTCTCAACATCGCAAGCTGGGCTTCTACAAATGTGGCATGTGTTCAGCATGTAGACACATGCACCAAACATCTACATTTACGAATTCCAACAAAACACACACATACAAGATACTCTCGTTCATAAACTGTAAAAGCAAGGGAGTAGAATATCATCTTGAATGTCCCTGTGGCCTTGCATATGTTGGCATGACCACAAGAGAATTCCACTTTCGCGTGTTGGAACATACTCGCAACATCAAAAATGCGCAAAGAGATGTAGATTCATGCAAGAAGATTAGCTCAGTTGCGCATCACTTCTTGCGCTGTCATGGGTCTGACTGTGCGGTCCTTTCTGCATTTGCCTTCGACAGGGTCTCTCTCGGTGCCCGGGGTGGCGACCTTGAAAAGGCTCTGTTAAGGAGGGAGTGGAGATGGATCGTGCAGTTGGGCACCATGATACCACGTGGTCTCAATGACTATCTTGGATTTGCTATGTTTTTATAACTATTGCCCCTCTGGTTTGATTTGTTTTTTAACACTCTGGCCTGTCTGTTCTCTAATGTGTGGATTCTCACTTTATTCCTCCCATACATGCTTATACTGTGAACCAGCATTCCTGTTCTACACTGAAGATCCGTGATTGCTGTGGAACACCGTATGGAGATCATCTTCCCACATTTTGAACAGCCGTGGAAATTATTCATCTAATATTGAACCCATGACAAGAGGCATTGTGTGACGACTCCTTCTACATCCGGAGCACTTATGGGAATTACTCCGTTACTACAACATTTGTTTGTTCATCCAGCTGAGGACACAAATTCTCCCAATGGATTTTGGTTAGTGCATTAATTTTGCACACCGACTGATCCAATTTCAGTGATGTTCTATCCAGGATTTTTCCAGTTCCACTATGT